>NC_084562.2:19265000-19312500 GCF_033978685.3 Nerophis lumbriciformis | reverse complement strand
ATATATATATATATATATATATATATATATATATATATATATATATATATATATATATATATATATATATATATATATACATACATATATATATATATATATATATATACATACATATATATATACATATATATATATATATATATATATACATACATATATATATACATATATATATATATATATATATATATATTTTTTTTTTTTTTATTTTTTTTTTTTATTTTATCTTTTTTTTTTTTTTTAAAGGCCTTAATTTGAATTATTCTCCAGTGTTGTTTTGTTTTGTACAACACTTTGTTTGCCTGTGCATAAAAAGGTTAGTACTTTTACTGGGTAGTAGTAATAAGTACACATGTGTTCCTGTGTACTTACTATTTCTACTGGACTTTTACTAATTATCAATTTTTTTATCCTAATCATTAATATTTCTACTATTATCTCAATGTTATGTTTTTATTAACTTAGTTATGTAATATTTATATTACCGGTATATATATATATATATATATATATATATATATATATATATATATATATACATATATATATATATATATATATATATATATATATATATATATATATATATATTTTATTTTATTTTTTATTTTATCTTTTTTTTTTTTTTTAAAGGCCTTAATTTGAATTATTCTCCAGTGTTGTTTTGTTTTGTACAACACTTTGTTTGCCTGTGCATAAAAAGGTTAGTACTTTTACTGGGTAGTAGTAATAAGTACACATGTGTTCCTGTGTACTTACTATTTCTACTGGACTACTCACATGTTCCGGTGTTTTTACTACTTTTACTGGGTGGTAGTAGTAGTAAGTATACATGTGTTCCTGTGTGCTTACTGTTCCTACTGGACTAGTCATTTGTTCCTGTGTTTTTACTACTTTTACTGGGTGGTAGTAGTAGTAAGTACACATGTGTTCTTCTGTATCTACTACTTATACTGGAATAGTCATTTGTTCCGGTGTTTTTACTACTTTTACTGTAGTAGTAAGTACACATGTGTTCTTCTGTATCTACTACTTATACTGGATAGTAGTAGTAAGTGCACATGTGTTCTTGTGTACTTACTACTACTACCCAGTGGGGGTAGTAAGTACTCAAGTGTCTCTATGTCCTTACTACTGTTAATAGGTAGTTTTAATAAGTACATTTGTTCATGTGTACTTACTACCTCTGCTGTGTAGTAGTAGTAAGTAATCAAGTGTTCCTGTGTATTTACTACTCCTACTGGGTAGTTTTAGTAAGTACAGGTGTTTCTGTGTACTACTACTTATACTGGTTAGTAGTAGTAAGTACTTATGTGTTTGTGTGTACATACTATTTCTGCAAGGTAGTAGTAGTAGTAAGTACTCATGCATTTCTGTGTACTTACTGCTACTACATAGTAGGAGTCCTAAGTACACATCTGTTCTGTGTATTTACTACTGCTACTGCAAAGTAGTAGTAGGTACACATGTGCTCCTGTGTACTTATTACCTCTACTGGGTAGTAGTAGTAGTGAGTAATCACGTGTTCCTGTGTACTTACTACTCCTACTCGGTAGTTTAAGTAAGTACACATGTGTTCCTGTGTACTAACTACTTCTACTGGGTAGTATATTTACGTGTTCCTGTGTACTTACTACTACTACTGGGTAGAGCGTGGAGCCTGTTGATTAGACTGACCCCTGCTGCCGCCTGTCTGCAGCCGTGTGCATGGTCCTAACATGAATACTAGAGTGTAGTAGTCTCCCCTGCTCAGGGGGTCCTGGGTGAGATGGTGGTGAGAACCAGGGTTAGAGGTTGTACTGCTATTGTGGTGTGCCTGGGCTCATGAAGAAGTGGTGAAAAAGCGGGTGTTTACCCCTGCAGCCTTGGAGGAGGCGTCCACATACTTGGAGACTGCGATGATGGAGATGATGAAGTAGATGATGGCGGCCGTCACACATCTCATGAAGTCCTTCCAGAGGAGAAAGGTCATTAGCCAGGGAAGAAAACACGCCAGCGCACTTCTTCTTCTTCTTCTTCTCTTCTTCTCACCGTGAGAGGCCACAGGAAGCCTTTGAACCTCTGGTTGAATCCAGTGGAGTAGGCGAAGAGCAGGAAGAGGGCGGCCAAGAACTCCAGCAGGGGGACGGTCACGAAGGCGGCTGCCGTGGACGCAGCAAAGCACACAAAGTCTATGAAGGACACCACCTGTGAGGACACACACACTATGAAGGACACCACCTGTGAGGACACACACACTATGAAGGACACCACCTGTGAGGACACACACACACTATGAAGGACACCACCTGTGAGGACACACACACTATGAAGGACACCACCTGTGAGGACACACACACACTATGAAGGACACCACCTGTGAGGACACACACACACTATGAAGGACACCACCTGTGAGGACACACACACACTATGAAGGACACCACCTGTGAGGACACACACACACTATGAAGGACACCACCTGTGAGGGGACACACACTATGAAGGACACCACCTGTGAGGACACACACACACTATGAAGGACACCACCTGTGAGGACACACACACACTATGAAGGACACCACCTGTGAGGACACACACACACTATGAAGGACACCACCTGTGAGGACACACACACACTATGAAGGACACCACCTGTGAGGACACACACACACACACACACTATGAAGGACACACACACTATGAAGGACACCACCTGTGATGACACACACACTATGAAGGACACCACCTGTGAGGACACACACACACTATGAAGGACACCACCTGTGAGGACACACACACACTATGAAGGACACCACCTGTGAGGACACACACACACTATGAAGGACACCACCTGTGAGGACACACACACTATGAAGGACACCACCTGTGAGGACACACACACTATGAAGGACACCACCTGTGAGGACACACACACTATGAAGGACATCACCTGTGAAGACACACACACTATGAAGGACACCACCTGCGAGGACACACACACTATGAAGGACACCACCTGTGAGGACACACACACACACTATGAAGGACATCACCTGTGAAGACACACACACTATGAAGGACACCACCTGTGAGGACACACACACTATGAAGGACACCACCTGTGAGGACACACACACACTATGAAGGACACCACCTGTGAGGGGACACACACTATGAAGGACACCACCTGTGAGGACACACACACACTATGAAGGACACCATCTGTGAGGACACACACACTATGAAGGACACCACCTGCGAGGACACACACACTATGAAGGACACCATCTGTGAGGACACACACACACTATGAAGGACACCATCTGTGAGGACACACACACTATGAAGGACACCACCTGTGAGGACACACACACTATGAAGGACACCACCTGTGAGGACACACACACACTATGAAGGACACCACCTGTGAGGACACACACACACACTATGAAGGACACCACCTGTGAGGACACACACACTATGAAGGACACCACCTGTGAGGACACACACACACTATGAAGGACACCACCTGTGAGGACACACACACACTATGAAGGACACCACCTGTGAGGACACACACACACTATGAAGGACACCACCTGTGAGGACACACACACACTATGAAGGACACCACCTGTGAGGACACACACACTATGAAGGACACCACCTGTGAGGACACACACACTATGAAGGACATCACCTGTGAGGACACACACACACTATGAAGGACACTACCTGTGAGGACACACACACTATGAAGGACACCACCTGTGAGGACACACACACACACTATGAAGGACACCATCTGTGAGGACACACACACTATGAAGGACACCACCTGTGAGGACACACACACTATGAAGGACACCACCTGTGAGGACACACACACACTATGAAGGACACCACCTGTGAGGACACACACACACACTATGAAGGACACCACCTGTGAGGACACACACACTATGAAGGACACCACCTGTGAGGACACACACACACTATGAAGGACACCACCTGTGAGGACACACACACACTATGAAGGACACCACCTGTGAGGACACACACACACTATGAAGGACACCACCTGTGAGGACACACACACACTATGTAGGACACCACCTGTGAGGACACACACACACTATGAAGGACACCACCTGTGAGGACACACACACACACTATGAAGGACACCACCTGTGAGGACACACACACTATGAAGGACATCACCTGTGAGGACACACACACACTATGAAGGACACCACCTGTGAGGACACACACACTATGAAGGACACCACCTTTGAGGACACACACAGTATGAAGGACACAACCTGTGAGGACACACACACACATTTCACTGTGTTCATAGTCCAACTCTCAAACTTCTAGTCTGTTTATTTTTCTCCTCTATTTCCTGATTACTATCTTTTTTGTTTACTTCACTCACCGTCCATTAGAAGCTGTTGTCTCCCTCCGCATATATATATATATATATATATATATATATATATATATATATATATATATATATATATATATATATATATATATATATATACACACACACACACATACATACATACTCTATATATACATACATATATACTCTATAAATTGTATATATATATATATATATATATATATACACACTATATATACATACATATATACACTATTTATATATATATATATACACACTATATATACATACATATATACACTATATATATATATATATATATATATATATATATATATATATATATATATATATATATATATATATATATATATATATATATATATATATATATATACACACCAGTGACGTGCGGTGAGGTTGATGGCTGGTGAGGCACTGACTTCATCACAGTCAGATTTACAAACATATGAACCCTAAAGAGTATCTTATTCACCATTTGATTGGCAGCAGTTAACGGGTTATGTTTAAAAGCTCATACCAGCATTCTTCCCTGCTTGGCACTCAGCATCAAGGGTTGGAATTGGGGGTTAAATCACCAAAAATTATTCCCGGGCGCGGCGCCGCTGCTGCCCGCTGCTCCCCTCACTTCCCAGGGGGTGATCAAGGGGATGGGTCAAATGCAGAGGACAAATTTCATTACACCTCGTGTGTGTGTGTGACAATCATTGGTACTTTAACTTAACTTTAACTTTACACATACAAACTGTAGCACACAAAAAAGCACATTTAATTAAAAAAAACGTTATTATGGTCTTACCTTTACTTAGAAATTAAGTCCATGCGCCGCAACTAAAGCCCTCACTTAAACTTTCCACGTGCAAGATTGAATCTATTTAAAAAAGTGTAACCGAGGGTTTATAAATGTCGCCTATACTGTATGAAACTACAAAATAACAAACACGGAGGCTCCAGTTTACACGAGGACCACTTTATTTACCTTCTTTCAAAAACCTCCGCAACGTGACATCACTTCCGCTCTTAGCGCCTTCAAAATAAGAGCTCAAGGCATATACTGTATAACAGCGCATAACAGAAACTTAACATCACAAAAAGGAAAGCCCATAAAAATAGGTTACAAAAGTTATTTAATAAGAAGCCAAAAAGTGCAAAAACAATAATGTTCGTGTTGGAGGAGTTGTGAATTAGGTACACCTGCAGTCTGCAGGTGTACCTAATGTTGTGTCCCTGCAGTCATTCACAACTCCTCCAACACCAACATTATTGTTTTTGCACTTTTTGGCTTCTTATGAAATATTTTTTTTAAATAGATTCAATCTTGCACGTGGAAAGTTTAAGTGTGGGCTTTAGTTGATACAACACTCCCGTCAGGGGTTGCAATCTACGGCGGGGGTGCAGGAGGCGGGATTACTGGAGCCTCAGCCAGTGCGTCTTTTGCAGCCGTTTTATGATCGCTCAGCACAAGAAATACGTTACACACATACAGTTGTTGACAAAATACACTGTACATTATATACCTCAGCTAACTAAACTATGGAAATGTATAATATAATTCATATAGCAATACGGTCTCACTGCACAGCAGGCCAGCAGTTGGCCGAGTCCGGAATCCATGTTGAGGCACTGAGTGACGTGCCTCAACATATATATATATATATATATATATATATATATATATATATATATATATATATATATATAGAGTATGTAGAGTGTGGAGGGCTTACGTGGACAAAGGGAGACATCTGGCAACCAGATCTGGCTGGTGGCCCACAATGCATTGCACTATTTCAAGTTAAAAGTGAAAGCAAAGAGGTTGAGTGTAAGAATGTACTTTTCCTGCAACCATCTTCTTTCCAGCAACTTCCCCCAAAGCTGTGAGACGCTATCAGGCTCACTTCCTGTACGGCCAACATTGCAACCTCTTCACACAACATTTTGTACGTTGAAAATCATGTATTGTAATACTTGGTGTCTTCTTAGAAGTATGTCACTTTTAATACGTTGTCATGCCAACAATGTATGCTAGTATTATAGCCACTTTTTATGTTTAACCTCAAACATTTTTTGGTGAGCAATACAGTACTGATCTGATACCAATACTGCCTTGGTATCGTTAATATCGATACCGCCAGCTCAAACAAACTGCAAAGACACGCACTAGATTGTTGGTGAGCAATACAATATTCTTATCTTATACTGATATTACTTTGGTATCGTTGATATCGATATCGGATCAATCCACCGAGCTCAAAGTAAACCTTGCAATGACGGACTCGATTGTTGGTGAGCATTACGGTACTTATGTGATACCGATACTGCCATGATATCAATAATATCGATATTGGATCAGCTGTCCCAGCTCCTAATAAACCCTGCAAGGACATTGACCGATACAGACACTATTATGATATCGGTATTATCGACACTGGTCGACTTCCGAGCTCAAACAACACCATGAGGTTGTTGGTGAGCAATACAGTACTTTTCTGTTACCGATACTACCACGGTATCATTATTATCGATATTGGAACGATCACTCAGCTCAAAGTAAACCCTGCAATGACGGACTAGATTTGTTGGTGAGCAATACAGTACTTATTTCATACCGCTACTACCATGGTATCAGTAATATTGATATTGGATCAGCCTACACAGCTCAAACGTAATCCCTACTCGATTGTTGGTGAGCAATACAGTACTTATCTGATACTGATATTACTTTGGTATCCTTAATATCGATATTGGATCAATCCTCACAGCTCTAAGTCAACCCTGCAATGACGGACTCGATTGTTGGTGAGCATTACAGTATGTGATACCGATACTACCATGATATCCATAACATCGATATTGGATCAGCTTTGCCAGCTCCTAATAAATGGACTGATTACGACACTACTATGATATCGGTAATTTCGATACTGGATCGACACCACAAGCTCAAACATACATACTAATAGTCTATCCTACTACGGTTGTATTGTTGATATCAATATTAGATCTATCTCCTCCATAAATCCCGCAAGACACTAACTAGATTGCGGTAGTGAGCTATACCACACATCGACCCGATACCAAGTAAACACGAGGCCAGCATTGCAGATCCTGATACTTTTACATCAAAGAGTAATATATTTTGTTTTTTTACGCACGTTACCGTTAGCATTTTAGCATGCTATCTAGCATTTCACACTATTTTGAATGATATCGCTAATACTACTATGATATCGTTTGTATCGATATTGGATCGATCCCCACAGCTCAAATGTAAACCCTGCAAAGACACGCACCAGATTGTTGCTAAGCAATGCGGTACTTATCTGATACCAACACAACTATGATATCGGTAGTATCGATACTGGATCGATCCCCACAGTTACAAACATACATCCTGAAAGGACACCACTCGCTTGTTGGTGAGCAATACAGTACTTACCTGATACCGATACTCAGTAATATCGATATTGGATCAGCCTTCCCAGCTCAAACGTAATCCCTACTCGATTGTTGGCGAGCAATACAGTACTTCACTGATACTGATATTACCTCGGTATCCTTAATATCGATATTGGATCAATCCTCCCAGCTCCAAGTCAACCCTGCAATGACGGACTCGATTGTTGGTGAGCATTACAGTACTTATGTGATACCGATACTACCATGATATCGATAATATCGATATGGGATCAGCTTTCCCAGCTCCTAATAAATGGACTGATACCGACACTAGTATGATATCAGTAATATCGATACTGTGTCGACCCCCCAAACTCAAACATAAATACTAATAAAGTCTATCCTACTACGGTGGTATCATTGATATGCTCGATATTGGATCAGCCTTCCCAGCTCAAACGTAATCCCTACTCGATTGTTGGTGAGCAAAACAGTACTTGTGTGATACCGATACTACCATGATATCAATAATATCAATATGGGATCAGCTTTCCCAGCTCCTAATAAATTGACTGATACCGACACTACTATGATATCGGTAATATCGATACTGTGTCGACTCCCCAAGCTCAAACATAAATACTAATAAAGTCTATCCTACTACGGTGGTATCATTGGTATGCTCGATATTGGATCAGCCTTCCCCGCTCAAACGTAATCCCTACTCGATTGTTGGTGAGCAATACAGTACTTATCTGATACTGATATTACCTTGGTATTCTTAATATCGATACTGGATCGACCCCCAAACTCAAACATAAATACTAATAAAGTCTATCCTACTACGGTGGTATCATTGATATGCTCGATATTGGATCAGCCTTCCCTGCTCAAACGTAATCCCTACTCGATTGTTGGTGAGCAATACAGTACTTATCTTCTTATACTGATATTACCTCGGTATCGTTAAAATCGATATTGGATCAATCCTCCCAGCTCCAAGTAAATTCTGCAATGATGGACTCGATTGTTGGTGAGCATTACAGTACTTATGTGATACCGATACTACCATGATATCAATAACATCGATATTGGATCAGCTTTCACAGCTCCTAATAAATTGACTGATACCGACACTACTATGATATCGGTAATGTCAATACTGGATCGACCCCCCAAGCTCAAACATAAATACTAATAGTCTATCCTACTACGGTGGTATCGTTGATATCGAAATTGGATTGACTTCTTCCATAAACCCCGCAAGACACTGACTAGATTGCAGTAGTGAGCTATACCACACATTCTGGTGTCGACCCGATACCAAGTAAACACGAGGCCAGTATTGCAGATCCTGATACTAATATATTTAGTTTTTTTACGCACATTACAGTTAGCATTTTAGCAGGCTATCTAGAATTTAAAACTATTTTGAATGATATCGTTAAAACTACTATGATATCGTTTATATCGGTATTGGATCGATCCCCCAGCTCAAACGTAAACCCTGCAAAGACACGCACCAGATTGTTGCTAAGCAATGCGGTACTTATCCGGCTATGATATCGGTACTATCGATACTGTATCGACCCCCCACAGTTTCAATACAGTACTTATCTGATACCAACACTGCCTTGGTATCGTTTATATCGCATACCGCAAGCTCAAACAAACTCTGCAAAGACACACACTCAATTGTTTGTGAGCAATACAGTACTTATTTTATACTGATATTACTTTGGTATCGTTGATATCGATATCGGATCAATCTGCCAAGCTCAAAGTCAACCCTGCAATGATGGACTCGATTGTTGGTGAGCATTACAGTACTTATTTTATACTGATATTACTTTGGTATCGTTGATATCGATATCGGATCAACCCGCCGAGCTCAAAGTCAACCCTGCAATGACGGACTCGATTTCAAACTATTTTGAATGATATCGTTAATACTACTATGATATCGTTTATATCGATATTGGATCGATCTCCCCAGCTCATACGTAAACCCTGCACCAGATTGTTGCTAGGCAATGCGGTACTTATCTGATACCGACACGACTATGGTATCGGTACTATCGATACTGGATCAATCCCCACAGTTTCAAACATAAATCCTGAAAGGACACCACTCGGGTGTTGGTGAGCAATACAGTACTTTTCTGTTACCGATAATACCATGGTATCATTATTATCGACATTGGAACGACCACTCAGCTCAAAGTAAACCCTGCAATGACAGGACTAGATTTTTTTGGTAAGCAATACGGTACTTGTTTGATACCGATACTGCCGTGGTATCAGTAATATCGATATTGGCTCAGCCTTCCCAGCTCAAACGTAATCCCTACTTGATTGTTGGTGAGCAATGCAGTACTTGTCTGATACTGCCTTGGTATCGTTAATATCGTTATTGGATCGATACCGCCAGCTCAAACAAACTCTGCAAAGACTGACACCGATACTACTCCGGTATCGTTAAGATCGATATGTGTATGACCCCGCCCAGCCCGCGGCGCAGTACTACATAGTTAGTAGACTAGATAGAAGAAGTTGTAGCAAATAAGTACTACATAGTTAGTAGACTAGATAGAAGAAGTTGTAAGAAATAAAAAGTGTTTCCTTCCTCACCACTTGGGCGATGATCAACATTCCCTTGCGGGAGGAGGCCCACTCTCTGCTGGGCAGCACCGACTGAAGCACGCTGCGGCTCGGCTGCCTGGCGTCGGGAGCTTCGATGTCTCCCATGTTTCGGAGGAAAAGACGGGGGGGGGAAAAAAGTCAAAAGTGGTTCAAGTAAAAACCCCAAAAAAAGTTTGAGCTACTTTCAAGCGTCCAAGGAGAAGAAGCACGAGGATGTGGAGGTGGAAGCGGAAACAATGACAGCGGAAGCGCGACTGCTGACCTCAGCAACATCTGCCTGTCCAGATGTGGAACCCCCCGCCTCCCCCCTCACACGCCCCCTACTCTACTATTCTCTTCATTTGTCGATGTATTATTTCTACTTAACAGTGGACACTTAGACCAATATATAACTGCTTTAAAAAGATGTATTGTTGCATTTGTATTTACCAGAAAATAGTTTCAAATGATATATATATATATATATATATATACACATGTATATATTTATTATATAAATTGCTTAAAAATAAATATTAATTCTTGCTTTTTCCCACCCCCTACTTAAATGTTAACACTTATTAAAGTGATCAAATTAATAAAAAAATTAAAAAAATCAAACAGTGAATGTATAATAAATATATTAATAACTAGGGTGAACTATATAGGCTGTATTTATCCTATTTTTAATTATTATATGTATAAATATAATTGTAACTTTTAAGCTAATAAATTAAAAATAGTTATATAGTCTACTGTATATCATTATTAAAAATAATAATTACAAAAATGATATAGGCTATATAATAATATATCATATTTTATAATGTTTAAAAAAATGTTAACTTTAAAAATTAAGAAAAAATGATGCTTTCACTTTTTCTGATTACTTTTAATAATTGTAAAGCTAATGACAAAAATGATATACAGTATGTATAGCCTGTATCATGTATCATTTTTGATAATGAATTCAAAACTGATAATTACAAAAATATATCTATATACTGTATGTGTGTGTATATATATATACATATATATATATACACATATATAGATATATAAATATTTACATATAAATTATATATATATACACACACACATATGTATATACACACACACACACACACACATATATATGTGTGTATATGTATACATATACACAAATACATACATACATACATATATATACACACACACATATATATGTATAAACATATACACAAATACATATATACACATATATATAAATACATATATATATACACACACATATATATAGACATATATTATATACACACATATATGTGTGTATATATATATATATATATATATATATATATATATATATATATATATATATATATATATATATATATATGTGCAGGGGCGCCGAAAAGGGGTGGGGGGGTAAAGGAGACGGATTCTAGTGGCCCATGATGGAGGGGGGCCCAGAGAGGCCCAACACTGTGTTGGGGGCCCTGTAAAGATTATTTTCATGGGGCCCAAAATCCCTAGCGGCGCCCCTGTATATGTGTGTACATGTATATATATATATGTGTACATATATATACTGTATATATATATACACATATACATATATATACATACATATATATACATATATAAATAAATAAATAAATATATATATATATATACAAACATATATATATATATATATATATATATATATATATATACACACATATATTATATACACACATATATATGTGTGTATATATATGTATATATATATATATATGTGTGTGTGTGTATATATACATGTGTATGTATATACATACATACATACATATATATATATATATAAATATATACATACATACATACACACATATATATATATATATATATATATATAAATATATACATACATACATACACACATATATATATATATATATATATATATATATATATATATATATATATATATATATATATATATATATATATATATATATATATATATACACACATACACATGTGTATGTATGTATGTATATATACACACACGCACACACTATATTGCCAAAAGTATTTGGCCATCTGCATTGACTCACATATGAACTTGAAGTGCCATCCTATTCCTATCCTGGAGCATTCGAAGTTCCTTTCACTGGAACTAAGGGGCCAAGACCATCTCCTGAAAAACAACTCCACACCAAAATTCCTCCTTCGCCAAATTTCACACTTGGCACAATGCAGTCCGAACTCTACAGTTTTCCTGGCAACCTCCAAACCCAGACTCGTCCATCAGATTGCCAGATGGAAAAGCGTGATTCATCCCTCCAGAGAAGGCGTCTCCACTGCTCTAGAGTCCAGTGGCGACGTACTTTACACCACTGCATCCCACGCTTTGCATTGGACTTGGTGATGTATGGCTTAGATGCAGCTGATCTGCTCTGGAAACCCATTCCATGAAGCTCTCTGCGTACTGGACGTGGGCTAATTGGAAGGTCACATGAAGTTTGGAGCTCTGTAGCAACTGACTGTGCAGAAAGTCTTTGCACTATGAGCTTCAGCATTCGCTGACCCCTCTCTGTCAGTTTACCTGGCCTACCACTTGGTGGCTAACTTGCTGTTGTTCCCAAACTCTTCACTTTTCTTATAATAAAGCCCACAGTTGACTTTGGAATATTTAGGAGCGAGGACATTTCACGACTGGATTTGTTGCACAGGTGGATCCTATGACAGTTCCACGCTGGAAATCACTGAGCTCCTGAGAGCGGCCCATCCTTTCACAAATATTTGTAGAAACAGTCTCCATGCCTAAGTGCTTGATTGTATACACCTGTGGCCGGGCCAAGTGATTAGGACACCTGATTCTCATCATTTGAGATGGATGGGTGGTCAAATACTTTTTGCAATATAGTCTGTGTACATACATATATATATATATATATATATATATATATATATATATATATACATGTCTTAATAAGGTTATCCAAAAAATAGTGCTCGATACCGTAGTAGAGCGCAATATATGTATGTGTGGGGGAAAAAAAACCACAAGACTACTTCATCTCTACAGGCCTGTTTCATGAGGGGTTCCCTCAATCATCAGGAGATTGATCTCCTGATGATTGATATATATATATATATATATATATATATATATATATATATATATATATATATATATATATATATATAAATATATATATATATCTGTCTATCTATATATATATCTGTCTATCTATCTATATATATATATATATATATATATACACACACACACGCACACACACACATACATATATATATACACATACATACATACATATATATATATACACATATATATACACACGCACACACACATATATATACATACATACATATATACGTACACATATATATGTATATATACATATATATACATATATACATACACACACACATATATATATGCATACGTTCGTATGTATATATATATATATATATATATAAATATATATACACATGTGAATATTTACATATATATATACATATATACATACATATATATATACACACATATATACATATATATATACATATATATATACACACATATATACATATATATATACACACACACACATATATATATATGCATACGTACGTATATATATATATATATATATATATATATACATGCATACATACATACATATATATATATACATAAATACATATATATATATTTATATATATACATGTGAATATTTACATACAGTTACAAAAAATATAGCCTATCTTATTTTTGTGATTTTTAATAATAATTTTAAAGCCATTAATTTAAAAATGTGACATTAAATCACCTATCATTCCTTTTGAAATATTAATAGAAAGTGTAAAGCTAGCAATTGAAAAAGTATAGACACTATAATTTGTGATTATTTTAAAAATAATTTCAAACCTTATATTACAAAAAGCATTTAGCGTATGCAATTTTTGTAATAATGATTTATAACAATTAAAAAGCTATTATATTTAAAAGACATATGATAAATCACCTATTAATTTTTTTAATTAATAGTTTTTATACAAAAATGCCCAATACAAAAATGTGATGCATATTTGTAGTAATCAATATTTACGATTTAATAAGTATGTATTTATTTATTACAAAATATTAGATTTAGACTTAGACAAACTTTAATGATCCACAAGGGAAATATTTTTTTTTTAAGACTTCAAATGAAAAATATGATTGTGTGATTATATAAAATGATACAACCAGCTTAGGAACTATAATATTGAAGTGAGTGTTACATTAATTAATATCTAATTGTACCTACTAATTTGTAAAAATACTGATACAGTATACATCTACTGATACAGTATACATCTTGGTAGTTATCTGCATGTCCAGTAGTTAATAGCATCAAACAAACACATATTTAGTTGCAGTTTTAATGTCCATTCTTACTTTTGCCTTCCATTCTGGTTTCCCCTGCACTTTTCGTTGTGGTCGTTTTTGTCTGTGGTGTGCTTTCACTTCTGGGCTAGGTGGGGAAAAACAAAACAAAACACTTCACACTATACTCTGCAGCACACACAACAGGAAACCGACTGCACATCATTCCGTGGTAGTGTGTACTTTTGCAATAACGACATGTTGAATACGAATATTTTGTGAGGTAATACAAGTATTAACTGTACAACGTTGTCATCACCCAACACAAGGATTGTGTCTTTATTACTCACTTTAAACTACACGTCGTCATACTGAGAGTTCTTTGGAATATTTAGGGAAGTAAACATATGTATTTGAATATTTTAATTTGAATAATTCTTGTGCATGTGTGTGCACATAAAACACACACGTGACTCTTGCAATTATGTACAATAAAAAACAGACTTACCGTATCAGAACACACACTCCATTCATGAATTACTGTATGTTTACTTAGCATGTTCACATGGGTGGAGCTTATCCCAGCTGACTTTGAAATGATATGATGTTTAATGTCAAACAGTTGCCTATTAAAACTAAAAAATAAAAATAAAAGTTTCATTGCTCATCTGCAGTCAGTGCGGCCATTCGCACTTCCAAGGAGCCGATTTTGGAACTTTGAGACATTTTCCTAACTTCTCACAGCCGGCTGGAGCCCAGTTCTGAAACACAACAACAAGCTCTTATGCATTGTCATGGTTATATACCGTATAATTTTTTTAAATTATATACTATATTGTGCAGCTATTTTCTTGGATAACACATATTTTAAATCTTTGTAAGAATTTTAAATGAATATTATTTAAAAATATTATTTATTATTTGTTTTTGTGTACTCATCCAGCCTGTAAAACTTATCAAAGTGGTTTAATTGGATTTTAGTTTTTTGTTTTTTTCCATGACCTGATTCCTTAAAATACAATTAAAAAAAGTTGAGAGAGAATATCAAAATAAATCCATATTTCATTGATATTTTTGAGTGGAGTAGTTCAGACAATTTGCCAGAAGGGGGCAGTGTTTAGCCACATATGAATCCACCTTTTAACAAAAACAAGGAGCAGATGACCATCATTGCATATAAACTGTTTCCCCCCCCCCCTATTGAGCAGGGGCGTCCCAACGTTTCCCACTGAGGGCCACACACTGAATAATGAAAACATTTTCGGGCCATTTTGATGTTTTTCATTTTTAAAATCATTATAGCTTCCTTCAATTTTGTTGCCTGTTCTCGGTCTCAGTCATAAAAGTTTTAAAAATAAGTTATATATTGAAAACATTCTACTTCCATTACTTAAAAATCTACAGATTAACTTTAAATATTTCCATGGCCATAATGTTTTTTTTTTATATTTTATGCTCTTTTTCCCCCAAGAAAACCCTAATTTTTTAATGGAAAATCACAATTTATGCAATATTTTTCCTTAATTGGAGCCGTAAATATGTAAATAATTCACAACAGCATATATATATATATATATATATATATATATATATATATATATATATATATATATATATATATATATATATACACATGCATATATATATGCATATATATATATATATATATATATATATATATATATATATATATATATATATATACACACATGCATATATATGTATATATTATATATATATATATATATACATACATGCATATACATATATACATATGTATGTATATACATGCATATATATATATATATATGCATATATATACACATATATATATATATATATATATATATATATATATACACGCATATATATATATAAATATATATATATATATATTCTTTAAAACAAATAAATACAAAATAGTAAAGCATATATATATATATATGTGTATATATATATATATATATATATATATATATATATATATGTATATATATATATATATATATATATATATATATATATATATATATATATATATATATATATATATATATATATGTATGTGTGGGAAAAAAAATCACAAGACTATTTCATCTCTACAGGCCTGTTTCATGAGGGGGGGTACCCTCAATCATCAGGAGATTCTCCTGATGATTGAGGGTACCCCCCCTCATGAAACAGGCCTGTAGAGATGAAATAGTCTTGTGATTTTTTTTCCCACACATACATATATTGCGCTCTACTACGGTATCGAGCACTATTTTTTGGATAACCTTATTAAGACATATATATATATATATATATATATATATATATATATATATATATATATATATATATATATATACTTTACTATTTTGTATTTATATGTATATATATATATATATATATATATATATATATATATATATATATATATATATATATATATATATATATATATATATATATACTTTACTATTTTGTATTTATTTGTTTTAAAGAATCCATTTTGGGGTTACAACAAACAACAAACAACTATTATTGGTATTATTACTATCATTATTACTACTGTTGCTTTTATGAATGTTTGGTTTTCCTTTGTTGTTGTTTTTCTTTTAGAAATGTAGCTGTACATTATGTCTTCTCAATTGCTTTGTCAATTTCTATCCTAAATTATGTAAAGCTGGGATTGGGATGGAGTCACTCTACTTTATTTCATTAGACTGATTAACCTTTTGTTATTTTTGAAAACAAATGTTAAAAATAAGGCCAACATTGTGCGTATAAATCAGCAGCCAAGAAAAGCGACCTGTAACCTGTTTTGAAGTAGGTTTTATTATAATTTACAAACCAAATAATATAATAAAGAGAATTGTGTTGAATTGAAAATGTGTTAAACTTTTATTTTAACTGATTTTATTGTAAAGAAACACGAACATAACCAATTGGTACGATTAACCCAGCATCGCATTTGAAATGACCCAGCATTTGGGTTGAATATATGACCCATTAAATTAACCCAGCAATGGTTTGGTCCAATCGTTACCCAGCAGCTGGGTTGAAAACTGCCAACATTGGGTAGTTTTCAACCCAGCAGTTCTTAGAGCGTATGCCTGTGTCCCCGCCTCCACCCACAGAGACAAAGACCATGGACGACTGTAAAGAGGGTTCACTCTCTAAATGCCAGAAATGGGATAATAAACACGTGATTTCATTTTGGGGCTGTTACGGACCATTGTTTGGATTCAGAACTTTTGTCTTTACGTTTTGGAAAGGTACAGTCTGTGCTCTCCTAGTTTCTTTACCAATTGGAATTGGTGGACTTTTTCAATCCGAGGTCCAATCATTATAAATTGGATATTTTCCCAGCCTTTTTCATGACCTTCTGAGCTGGAGAAGAAACAGGTCTCAGGGTAGATTACAGGGCAGCCTACCATCACAGCCCGGTCGCACATGTTGAGCTGGGGAACACCTGGTGTGAGCGTCTTCCTGTGCTCCTCCACAACTGGAGAGATGCGGCCCAGAACCTCCTGGTATTCCCCGGTCAAAACACTGTCGACACAAAACACACAGGAGTCAAACTCAATGCCCTCGGGCCACGTCTACATGATAATTTATTACCACAAAATAATACAGCAGATTAGAAGTGTATTATTCACCTGTAAATATACCATTATGTATATAAATATTATTTGTTTATTTGAAACATCTAAAGACTATGTATGTATGGTGGTAGGTATAATGCATGAAATGCAGTAAAATGCCAAATGACTAATTTAGAGTTGCATTACCTTTTACACCTGATGTTTCAAATTTGATACACACATTTTTCAACACAATTTTACAATAAAATATATTATGAAATATGAAGTAATTTAAAAAATATATAGCACGCTGGCAGAGGGGTTAGTGCGTCTGCCTCACAATACAAAAATCCTGAGTAGTCTTGGGTTCAATCCCGGGCTCGGGATCTTTCTGTGTGGAGTTTGCATGTTCTCCCTGTGACTGCGTGGCTTCCTCCCACCTCCAAAGACATGCACCTGGGAATAGGTTGATTGGCAACACTAAATTGGCCCTAGTGTGTGAATGTGAGTGTGAATGTTGCCTATCTGTGTTGGCCCTGCGATGAGATGGCGACTTTACTAGATTGTAGCCCGCCTTCCGCCCGATTGTAGCTGAGATAGGCTCCAGCGCCCCCGCAACCCCAAAGGGAATAAGCAGTAGAAAATGGATGTATGGATGAATATTTTCTTATCCCTTTGAAATTTGGCTAACCTGATGTTTCAAATTTGATACACATATTTTTTCAACACAGTTTTACAATAAAATATATTATGAAATATGAAGTAATTAAAAAATAAATACATTCTTATTACTTTGAAAGTTGGCTAACCTGATGTTTAAAATTTGATACACATATTTTTCAACACAATTTTACAATAAAATATATTATGAAATATGAAGTAATTAAAAAAAAATTCTTATCCCTTTGAAATTTGGCTAACCTGATGTTTCAAATTGGATACACATATTTTTCAACACAGTTTTACAATAAAATATACTATGAAATATTAAAAAATTTAAAAAATACATATTTTCTTATCCCTTTGAAATTTGGCTAACTCGATGTTTCAAATTTGATACACATATTTTTCAACACAGTTTTACAGTAAAATATATTTTAAAATATGAAGTAATTAAAAACTATATATATATTTTCCTATCCCTTTGAAATTTGGCTAACCTGATGTTACAAATTTGATACACATATTTTTCAACACTGTTTTACAATAAAATATATTATGAAATATGAAGTAATTAAAAAAATGTAATTTATTATCCCTTTAAAATTTGGCTAACCTGATGTTTCGAATTCGATACACATATTTTTCAACACAGTTTTACAATAAAATATATTATGAAATTTGAAGTAATTTAACATTTTTATTTTTATTTTCTTATCCCTTTGAAATTTGGCTAACCTGATGTTTCAAATTTGATACACATATTTTTCAACGCAGTTTTACAATAAAATATATTATGAAATATGAAGTAATTAAATTTTTTTTTTCTTTTCTTATCCCTTTGAAATTCGGCCAAGTTTTTCCTCAAAAATCAGGTGTCTTTTGTTTCTTCTTTGTGGCAATCCTGCAGGGTCATTGGACAGCCCACTAATAAAGTCGATTAATGCCCTCGTGTGGATTATACATGCATGTGCATGTATAATGCATGCAATGCATCTGATCTGATACTTCAGGCTTTTTAGTAATGTTGATGTAGAGCAGAGCTGGGCAAATATTTTGACTCGGTTGGGGGGGGGGCCACATTGAGAGAAAAAAATTTGTCTGAGGGGGGCCAACGTGTATGTGTGTATAAAATATGTACACATTTAGCTGTAAAAACCTGCTGTATAGTATGTGTGTTGGGGTCCCTTTTTTCCCCCCAGGAACACTAATACCAAAAGTCACAATGTCTGATAGAATTCTAAAAAAGTTATGACAGACCAATTTAAAAAAGCGGAATGGAATTGTACATTTTTTTTACTGAACGGGACACCTTAAATGTACATGGAAATAAAGAAAGTGGCATTTACAATATTAACTATGAACAATAAAAGACTGAATATTAACAAAATATCAACATCGCTCCTCTTTTACGTCTCAGACAAGCTCCTCGAAAGTTGTGTATCTTTTACAATCAAGCAAAACACAACAAAAGTGTAAAAAAAAAAAGCAAAATATGAAAGCCAGGTGTAATAAACAACAATAACATGATATATTATCAGGTAAAAATCTGCTTCAGTTTATAACACATGCGTTTTGAGCTGGCTGCTCTGAAAACAAACCCCGCCCACTCTGGTTGGTTCCTCGTCTTAGCTGCTGTGACGTAGATTACCGCAATAACTCCTATAACATGTCATGATCCGATTTTTCTTCATCCTGTTCCTTCTCAGGCATTGGTGTTTAAATGTATAATTGAATAATTGAGGTATAATTGTCTATCGATCAAAGATGCACATCAATGAAGGAGATAAATACAAATAAAATGAAATGAAAATTAAACGTGTGGACAATGCTGAAGAAACAAGTCCATGTCATAAAACCAACACATTTAGCTGAACTGCACTAATTTTTTTAAGAGGAGTGGTTAAAAACTCAACCAGAAGCTTGCCAGAAGCTTGTGGATGGCTACCAAAAGCGCCTTATGTCATGTCTGTGTGATCATGTTTTGTTTTAGTCATGTTCGGTTTTGTTTTTGGACTTTTTGTGCACTTTTGTTTGTTTTGTCACCATAGCAACCATTAGTTTTCACCTGTCACGTCACGCACCTGTTTCACGTTTTGAGTCACGCACCTGTTTTAGTTAATCATGTCTGTAGTATTTAAGTTCATTGTTTTCAGTTTGTCTGTCTGGCGACATCCCACATTTATGCTTCTGCACACTCTCCACACACCCTTATGACCCTTGCTGCTCTTTTTTCATGCCGGTTTCTCGTCCAAGTAAGTTTTCTTTATTCATGCCATAGTTTGCAAGTTTTGTTTAATTGTTCATAGTTTCTGCCTTTGTGGAAGTTTTGTGTTTATAGTCAAGTTTTGTACTTCCGCCCTTGTGCGCGCCTTTTGTTTGCATCCTTTTTTTTGTAGTTAAATAAATCATGTACTCCCCTTCACGCCACGTATGGTCCAAATCTTTTGCACCTCGGGAGAACAAACCACGCCACAGTCCCAGTCGTGACACCTTATTGCAGTGAAACTTGCCAAGGGACATGTAACCAAATAATAACATTGCTGTATGTATACTTTTGACCCAGCACATTTGCTCACATTTTCAGTAGACCCAAAATAAATTCATAAAAGAACCAAACTTCATGAATATTTTTTTGTGACCAACATGTGCTCCAATCACTCTTATCACAAAAAAATAAGACTTGTAGAAATAATTGGAAACTCAAGACAGACATGACATTATGTTCTTTACAAATGTATGTAAACTTTTGACCATGACTGTACATTGACGCTTGAAAAAAGGAAAAAAAAACCTTTTATGATGTTTGAGGGCCAAAAAACATGTTTGCAGGAAGCTAATTAACCAGCACAAGAGCTGTTTACAAGGAATTTAAACGACACACACACACACACACAAATGAAAATAAATTCCCTTGATTTGTTGCATCTTTGCAAGTGAAACACTGGCCTTCGTGTCGCATGCGTACGCTGTGATAAAACACTGCTGTGATGGCTGAGCTTAACTCATTATATCAGACGGTGTGTGTGTGTGTGAGTGTGTGTGCAGCTTCCAAGCACAATAACACACACGCCGGCACCCTGTGGGAAAAGCCCACTCAGCGGGGGCGACTGTGGACCCCCATCCCCTGTCTCTCAATTACTGCTGTTGGACACCAGTGAGCGCCGCACCTCTGCGCATGATTATATTCAGTGTGTAAAACACCGGGCCCCTGAAGGCTTTCAAAGGAACGCTGCTCTCAATAGGACCTGTAGGGTTAATGGGCCGCGCATGTGTGTGTGTGTGTGTCGTCTGGTGGCGTGACACACAGATAGACAAATATCAGCAGTGCAATTACACCCCTGATACACTCGCCGCCAGCACCTGTGCCAGCCCCTCCGTCCTCCCGTCGCTGCAAGCCCTGCCTTCTGATTGGCCCCCGGGGACCGTGTGCATGCGTGTGGGGTGAAGTGTCAATTAGAGTAATAACCCCGGGCTCTGTCCAGCGCACACCTACCCTCCCCACCCCGGGTCTCCCACAGGGCGGCGAAGCTTCCTCCATCAGCCGGCACCTGCTCCCCCGTGCTCCATCCCCTCAGCTTTTGCTTCCCTCCAGAATTAGACCAGCGCAATTAGTCTCTCTCTCCATCAGCTAACGACTGCCACCCGCGCCGAAGAGGTGAAAAACTTGATTACACTTTTTTTTTTTTTAAATAATACAAATAAATAAGCGGACGAAATTCGCCGTGGTTATCTGAAATGACAAATTCTGCCGCTCCCGATTTCCATCGGCGCGCCTTTTTCATTCCCCTGCTCGCGATCCACTCCGCAATAAGCCACAGATGCAGGCACAGGACATTGATACAACGTTGATTATACGTACACGTCCTTTAAAAATGACTTTGAAACAACGTTGCAAAAATAGTTGTATTTGTAAATTGAGACAACGTTGATATCCACGTTGTTGGTTGGGAAATGACCAAATTTCAATGGTCAAATCAACGTCACAACCTGACATTGAATAAACGTTGTCAAAAAGTATGTGGTTTCAATGTTGTATTTGTGTTGTAGAATTTTGGTTGGGAAAATGACCAAAATTCAATTGTCAAATCAATGTCAGAAACCAACATTGAATAAACGTCTTCTTCAAAAAGCATGTTGTTTCAACGTTGTATTTGTGTTGTAGAATTTTGGTTGGGAAATGACCAAAATTCAATGGTCAAATCAACGTCACAACCTCACATTGAATAAACGTTGTCAAAAAGTATGTGGTTTCAATGTTGTATTTGTGTTGTAGAATTTTGGTTGGGAAAATGACCAAAATTCAATTGTCAAATCAACGTCAGAAACCAACATTGAATAAACGTCTTCTTCAAAAAGCATGTTGTTTCAACGTTGTATTTGTGTTGTAGAATTTTGGTTGGGAAATGACCAAAATGCAATGGTCAAATCAACGTCACAACCTGACATTGAATAAACGTTGTCAAAAAGCATGTTGGTTCAATGTTGTATTTGTGTTGTAGAATTTTGGTTGGGAAAATGACCAAAATTCAATTGTCAAATCAATGTCAGAAACCAACATTGAATAAACGTCTTCTTCAAAAAGCATGTTGTTTCAACGTTGTATTTGTGTTGTAGAATTTTGGTTGGGAAATGACCAAAATTCAATGGTCAAATCAACGTCACAACCTCACATTGAATAAACGTTGTCAAAAAGTATGTGGTTTCAATGTTGTATTTGTGTTGTAGAATTTTGGTTGGGAAAATGACCAAAATTCAATTGTCAAATCAACGTCAGAAACCAACATTGAATAAACGTCTTCTTCAAAAAGCATGTTGTTTCAACGTTGTATTTGTGTTGTAGAATTTTGGTTGGGAAATGACCAAAATGCAATGGTCAAATCAACGTCACAACCTGACATTGAATAAACGTTGTCAAAAAGCATGTTGGTTCAATGTTGTATTTGTGTTGTAGAATTTTGGTTGGGAAAATGACCAAAATTCAATTGTCAAATCAACGTCAGAAACCAACATTGAATAAACGTCTTCTTCAAAAAGCATGTTGTTTCAACGTTGTATTTGTGTTGTAGAATTTTGGTTGGGAAATGACCAAAATGCAATGGTCAAATCATCGTCACAACCTGACATTGAATAAACGTTGTCAAAAAGCATGTTGGTTCAATGTTGTATTTGTGTTGTAGAATTTTGGTTGGGAAAATGACCAAAATTCAATGGTCAAATGAACGTCCGAAACCAACATTGAATAAACGTCTTCTTCAAAAAGCATGTTGTTTCAACGTTTTATTTGTGTTGTAGAATTTTGGTTGGGAAATGACCAAAATTCAATGGTCAAATCAACGTCACAACCTGACTTTGAATAAACGTTGTCAAAAAAGGATGTTGTTTCAATGTTGTATTTGTGTTGTAGAATTTTGGTTGGGAAAATGACCAAAATTCAATGGTCAAATCAACGTCCGAAACCAACATTGAATAAACGTTGTCAAAAAGCGTGTTGTAAAATATTGGTTGGGAAATGACCAAAATTCAATGGTCAAATCAACGTCACAACCTGACATTGAATAAACATTATCATAAAGTATGTTGTTTCAACGTTGTATTTGTGTTGTAGAATTTCGGTTGGGAAATGACCTAAATTCAATGCTTAAATCAACGTCACAACCTGACATTGAAAAAACGTTGTCAAAAAGTATGTTGTTTCAACGTATTTGTGTTGTAGAATTTTGGTTGAGAAATGATCAAAATTCAATGGTGAAATCTATGTCAGAACCCAACATTGATTAAACGTTGTCAAAAAGTGTGTTGTAATATATTGGTTGGGAAATGACCAAATATCAATGGTCAAATCAACGTCACAACCTGACATTGAAAAAACGTTGTCAAAAAGCATCTTGTTTCAACGTTGTACGGTATTTGTGTTGTAAATTTTTGGTTGGGAAAGGATCAAAATTCAATAGTCAAATCAACGTCACAACCTGACATTGAATAAACCTCGTCAAAAAGTATGTTCTTTCAACGTTGTATTTGTGTGGTAGAAAACTGGTTGGGAAATGACCAAAATTCAATGGTCAAATCAACGTCACCACCTGTCATTGAATAAACGTTGTAAAACAGTATGTTGTATTTGTGTTGTAATATATTCGTTGGGAAATGACAACATTTCAATGGCCGAATCAATGTCAGAACCCAACTTTGATTAAACGTTGTCAAAAAGCATGTTGTTTCAACGTTGTATTTGTGTTGTAGAATTTTGGTTGGGAAATGACCAAAATTCAATGGTCAAATCAACATCAGAACCCAACAATGATTAAAAGTCCTCAAAAAGCATGTTTTGTCAACGTTGTTTTTGTGTTGTAGAATTTTGGTTGGGAAATGACTAAATTTCAATAGTCAAATCAATGTCAAAACCCTACATTGATTACCGGTAAACGTTGTCAAAAAGCATGTTGGTTCAATGTTGTATTTGTGTTGTAGAATTTTGGTTGGGAAAATGAATAAAATTCAATGGTCAAATCAACGTCACAACCTGACATTGAATAATGTTGTATTTGTGTAGTAGAATTTTGGTCCGGAAATGACCATTGAATTTTGGTAATTTTCCAACCAATATTTTACAACACAAATACAACGTAGAAACAACATGCTTTTTGACGACGTATAATCAATGTTTGGTTCTGACGTTGATTTGACCATTGAAATTTGGTCATTTCCCAACCAAAATTCTACAACACAAATACAACATTGAAACAACATGCTTTGTCAGGTTGTATTTGTGTAGTAGAATTTTGGTTGGGAAATGACCAAAATTCAAATCAACGTCAGAACCCAACATTGATTAAACGTCGTCAAAAATCATGTTGTTTCAACATTAAGACCTAATTCAACAAGTTCTCAGCGTTGTCTTAATGTCCCGTGCCTGCCGGGAAGCGTGCGAGTGTCGCGTTTCCTCAAAGTTGCCCGCTGTCGTCGTCCACGCGCGGGTAATCGCGTCGGGCGAAAGCCGCGCGTGGAAATCTAATTATATCGTTTGTTTGCGCCTCTTGTGCACAAAACAAATAATGAAAAGCCACCGTCGGCGCAGCTCATTAGCATGACTATAACCCTTAGCTTGCTGGTGCACGGGCAAACTGCAGAATAATAAGCAGGCTGTATGCAAATGGACTTCTTTTGATTTATAATTTATGGCACCCAAGGGGGCGTAGGGGCATTGCTCAGGTGTGTCGCCATGCCGATTACTGATTCATAACACTATTTCTGGTACACACACACACATACACACACACGAGAACACAGTGGCAGACGGTGGGGGAATTGAGGAGACAATCGAATGCATCTGTCCTGCCTAACCCCTCCCTCTAACCCCCCCCGTTCCTCCTCTCCTCCCCAGTGGAATTGGAGCACTTGGGTGAGGACTATTGATTGGGGACGCGGGAGCTTGGTGGTAAGCAGCAGATGAGGCCTACAGCGTCGCGTAGGAAGAGCGGGGAAAAAAAGGTCTGACTCAACCTCGTGTCGGACCACCAAATAACGTGCGTCGAAGGCCTCCGGAGGAAAAACCGTGTCGTCTCCCTCAATTGTGTGATTACTCGTTGCGGCGTGCATGTTTTTGTGTGCACTTGAGTCGCGCGAGCAGGCGTGCTGACAGGCGCTGCATCATCTTAAGTGGCTCTTTAGGCGCCGGCGGAGATTAATGGCGGCCAGGCAAACCGGTCCAGCTGGGGGAGCAAGGAGCAGGCGTGTGTACGCGCGAGGACGGAGGAGAACGCTCCCAGTGGACGGCGAGGATAAGCGATGGAAGCTTTAGCGAAAATAGTTAGCAGTGGGGGGTGGGAGGGGGACGGATTGACAAGGGATGGGTGCCGATTAACCTAAAATCAAACGGTGCCATGTTTAGATACCTTTGTTGCGTGTAAAGTCATATCGGCTCAAGCACTTGGCCGGGAAACAAGCAGTCGAAGTAATGTTACAATTTTCCATGCAAGAAAAAGATGCTCAAAAGTACAGTAGGGCTCCACGTTTTTAATTTGCATTGGATTTGCCACAGACATGCTATGGAATTAGTATTAGCAATTTTATATAGATGGATGGATGGATGGATAGAGAGAGAGAGAGAGAGAGAGAGAGAGAGAGAGAGAGAGAGAGAGAGAGAGAGAGAGAGATTTACGTGGACCCCGGCTTAAACAAGTTGAAAAACTTATTCGGGTGTTACCAATTAGTGGTCAATTGTACGGAATATGTACTGAACTATGCAATCTACTAATAAAAGTTTCAAACAATCAATCAGATAGATATATAGATAGATAGTGTGGCGAATGCATATATGTTTAAGAGTTATTTCTCTATTCATAGCCATGTTTGGAGTAGCTAGTTCTTTTCCTTTGTATATTTTACCAGTTTCTCTTGTCTTCAGAGGTCTGCTTAGTGACTTAAACCATCGGAATGTGAATACAACCCCCAATTCTTCCTTATCAGTGTTGCGAAAGGGAGAGGTGGGGGCTTTCTTTGTGTGCAAGAAGTGGGCTCTTCCATTTGAATGTCAGGTCAGCTAGAGTAGCCGATATGAATGTATTGGTTAAGCTGATCTCCTGAAATTTCAGTGATAATATTCCTATTCTGTCTTGATGGTCCTTCTTACTCAGCATATATGTCATCGAAAGAACTTGGGATTGACCAGTAACTTAGATTCCCTGGGAGGAAGAGCTGGTCGACGCAACAATAGATAGATAGATAGATAGATAGATAGATAGATAGATAGATAGATAGATAGATAGATAGAAAGATAGATAGATAGTACTTTATTGATTCCTTCAGGAGAGTTCCCTCAGGAAAATTAAATATGGCGATGTATAAAATAGTTGGTAACGAAAACTACAGCAAAGATGCAAGTTACAATCAACAATTTAACAGCTGGTGTGTAATAAGTATAAAACATAGTTTAAATACTTTGCAGGGCTCAACAGAAAATAAGACTGGCACGTTCAACTTAATGGCAAAGACTACTTCCGAAGTATGGCAACACACTACTGCCATCCAACGCCTTGGAATTATAACTGCATGCAACGTTTACTATATAATACTTGCAGAGGAGACGTGTAAGAAAACATGGTAAAAACTGGACAACATAACTCAGTGTTAAATGCTATATTAATAAAACAAGAGATTTTATTATTAGAAAATTAACATTCATTCTTCTTCAAAAAGTACCAGCAATTGAGCGGATTCAGCCTGTAATGTTGCAATTTCCCATGCTACCAGAGCAAGTTTGCCTGATAGAAAACACTTGAACGCACACAGTAAGACTACGCTTTTCAAAATGCCCAAGCTTGATGCTAATTTACATTGGATTTGCCATAGACATGCTACGGATTAGCATGAGCAATTTTAAATGGCAATTTCAACACCTCCGAATTTGAAAACTACAACAACGAGGCACGTTACAATCAAACGGCTGGTGAGTAATAAATACAACACTTACAGTTTAAATACTTTGTAGGGCTCAACACAAGAAAAGACTGGCACATTCAACTTAATGGCAAAGACTACTTCCAAAGTATGGCGACACAGCACTGCCAGCTAACGCCTTGGAATTGCAACTGCAGGCAACGTTTACTATATAATACTTGCAGAGGAGAGGTGTAAGAAAACATGGTAAAAACTGGACAACATAACTCAGTGTTAAATGCTATATTAATAAAACAAGAGATTTTATTATTAGAAAATTAACATTTATTCTTCTTCAAAAAGTACCAGCAATTGAGCGGATTCAGACTGTAATGTTGCAATTTCCCATGCTACCAAAGCAAGTATGCCTGATAGAAAACACATGAATGCAAAGTAAGACTATGCTTTTCAAAATGCCCAAGCTTGCTGCTAATATACATTGGATTTGCCATAGACATTGCTACGGATTAGCATTAGCAATTTTAAATGGCAATTTCAACACCTACGAATTTGAAAACTACGACGACGAGGCACGTTACAATCCAACGGCTGGTGAGTAATAAATACAACACTTATAGTTTAAATACTTTGTAGGGCTCAACGCAAGAAAAGACTGGCACATTCAACTTAATGGCAAAGACTACTTCCTAAGTATGGCGACACAGCACTGCCAGCTAACGCCTTGGAATTGCAACTGCACGCCACGTTGCTGCACTCGACCGCACAGTAAGGCTCCACTTTTCAAAGTGCGCTAGCTTGATGCTACTTTACATTGGATTTGCCATGGACATTGCTGCGGATTAGCATTAGCAATTTTAAATGGCAATTTCAACCCCTCCGAATTTGAATACTACAACGACGAGGCACGTTACAATCAAACGGCTGGTGAGTAATAAATACAACACTTATAGTTTAACTACTTTGTAGGGCTCAACGCAAGAAAAGACTGGCACATTCAACTTAATGGCAAAGACTACTTCCTAAGTATGGCAACACAGCACTGCCAGCTAACGCCTTGGAATTGGAACTGCACGCCACGTCGCTGCACTCGACCGTACAGTAAGGCTCTACTTTTCAAAGTGTGCTAGCTCGATGATACTTTACATTGGATTTGCCATAGACATGCTACGGATTAGCATTAGCGATTTTACATGGCTATTTCGACACATTCGAATTCGGTAATGAAAGCTACAACTAAATTGCACAACGGCCGGTGTGTAATAAGTACAGTACTCAACAAAAGACAAATCGTCCCTTTTCCACCACAGGAACCTTTTCAGGTTCTTCCCCACGTAAATAAAAGTTCTCGCTGTGTTTCCACCAAAATCTACTTAGTTCTTCGAGAACCTTTCTGAGTTTATGCTGGCCAGGTGGGACTTTTTGAAGCCAACGAGGGCGTTCCTAAAACGTGTTTTCCAAACAAACGACCGCCAGGTACTGTGAATCCGTATCGACTCAAATGTGAAGGGTATCACTATTTTTGATAGTGTGTGTGTGAAAAGTCAAGTGTGTATCGTCTACACTGCGCTAAGCACTCTGCACATGTGCTGCGTATTGATTGGTTGTGCTTTTTTATGTTGTTTCAGGTCGACGAAGGTATATGGCCAGCAGAGAAATGAATATTTTATCATCCAATCTCACGTCTACGCCGATAGTGCATGAAGAAAGAGACACGGGGGGTTAAAAAAGATGTGAGACAAAGCAGCCAATGGCAGAGGAGAGAGGTCGATCACAAAGATATAAGAAGTGATCAGTCAAATATCCTAAATACATATACCCGCTAACAATATTCCATTTACATGTGATGACCTGCATATTAACCAAGTAGTAGCACCTTTGTTGTCATAAGCCCTAACGCCGAGGCTATATATCGGGGCGGTAAACTCGTAAATATACACTAGCAAAAGTCAGCTAACAATGAAAGTACCGTACTTTCCAGACCATAGGGCGCACCGGATTATAAGGCGCACTGCCGATGAATGGTCTATTTTTGATCTTTTTTGTTCATATATAAGGCACACTGGATTATAGGGCGCAAATATATACAATTTAAAGGAGATATTCACAGGGCAATATTGATAAATGTTTATTTACGTATTTCAATTGTTTTCAAATGGTGCCCGTAACACGGCAGTAAAACGGATGGTCAAACAAAACAGAAGTCATCGTCATGGACCCACTAGCTGCGGACGCTAGCTCTCCAATCAGTTGAAGGAGTCATATTATTATTATTTTTTTTCTAAATGTAAAACACTTCCTTGTGGTCTACACAACATGTAATGGTGGTTCTTTGGTCAACATGTTAGCTCGGTTGGTAGAGTGGCCGTGCCAGCAACTTGAGGGTTCCAGATTCGATCCCAACTTCTGCCATCCTAGTCACTGCCGTTGTGTCCTTGGGCAAGACACTTTACCCACCTGCTCCCAGTGCCATCCACATTGGTTTAAAATGTAACTTAGGTATTGGGTTTCACTAAGTAAAGCGCTTGGAGAAAAGCGCTAAATAAATATAATTCACTTCACTTAATTCATTTCACGAGTTAGAATATATTAAAAAAAGAAAAACACATGTTCTCGTAAGGATTGTGAATGATAGGTCTTAATAAAATACTTTGGCTCCCCCAAAACAGCACAATTGTAACATGTAACATGCCTTTTAAAAGGAAAACTACCGTATTTTTCGGACTATAAGTCGCAGTTTTTTTCATAGTTTGGCCGGGCTCCAGTGCGATTTATATATGTTTTTTTCCTTCCTTATTATGCATTTTTGGCAGGTGCGACTTATACTCCAAAAAATACGGTACATTTCGATGTTTACTTTTGTCCTGTCGATTCCGAATCCTGTTCATACGGTAAGTAAATTTATTCGCTTAACAAAGGCTAGCCTCCTCTAATACCAGTGTTGGGACTAACGCGTTACAAAGTTACTTTCGGCGGTAAATAGTAATCTAACGCATTATTTTTTATATTCAGTAACTCAGTTACCGTTACTACATAATGCGTTACTGCGTTATTTTACGTTATTTTTTATGTAGTATCGGCTAGAAACTAAGATCTGAGTGTGTTTTATTGGAGCGCTGCGGAAGAGGCGACAAGGAAGAGGTGCGCCGCTCGCTGTATGTGTGTGTGTGTGTGTGGGAGGGGGCGTGTCTGTGTTTACTAACAAGACATGGCGAAGCCCGAAGCCGAGTTTCTTAACATGGAGATATTCTCACTACTTTTCTTTTGTTGACCACAAAGAAAATAACATTTTAGTTAAATGTAAGTTGTGTCTTGGATCAAAGATCCTATCCTAGCAATTCAAATCTGCTGAAACAGCTACAAAAGCAACATGCTTCGACGAAGCTCGTAAACAGAGACACACTTCACCTCCTAAGCAACAGCGGCTGGATTTTAACGAGGCACTGCGCACTGAAGGTACACACACTCTGTCAATTCTCTTATATACTTTTGCTCGTTCATTCTAGACTTCTAGAGTGTTTGATTATCACATCAGTCTAAATGTATAGACTATAAAGTTCACAAACATAAAGAGGGATGCTAGTGGGCCAGGCTAATCTTTCCTTATCTCTAAACTAAAACTGGGGAAATGTGAAGAGTGTTTTGGGCTTCAGACATGATTTTATTTCAGAATTCCCTGAGAGAAAAAAACGCCTGGTTAGGCTTTGTGTATGTAGTGTGTGCCTTCCCTGGTTTACAGCTATGTTGTTATTATGCTGTTTGTTACTTATGTATGTTATGTTGCAGCTATTTAAAATAGTTTTGTCAATTTGTTCTGGCCTGAAACAAATTGGCCCTTTGAAACATATTTGTCATTGTGTGTTGTATGTAGACCACATTGCTTAGCAGAGTTCAGTGATGCAAATGCATGTCAAGTTGAACAACAGATTGTATTATTCTCCAGTGCAATAACAGTAGTGAAATGAAGGCTAAAAGGGCATTAAAGGGGGCCTTAAAAAAAAAAAAAAATACAAATATATATATAAGTAACTAAATAGTTACTTTTCACAGTAACGCATTACTTTTTGGTGTAAGTAACTGAGTTAGTAACTGAATTACTTTTGAAATAAAGTAACTAGTAACTGTAACTAGTTCAGGGGTCGGCAACCTTTACCAGTCAAAGAGCCATTTTGACCAGTTTCACAAATTATAGAAAACAATGGGAGCCGCAAAATTTTTTGAAATTTTCAATGAAATAATACTGACTATAAAAATTTTTTTTTGCTTTGTACTATGTATAAACCAGGAGTCTCAGACACGCTGCCCACACCTTTATATGGAATTTATAAGCTGGTGCGGCACGCGGGGTTTGAATGAGTAGCGCTTGTCAGCGTCATGCGTGCCGTGATGGTACAGCATATAGAGCCCACTACAACTAGCGTGCCTGATCAGCCACAAGTTGTATGGTGCTTCTGCTTGCTTATGTAGGTGACAGCAAGGCATACTTGGTCAACAACCACACAGGTTACACTGACGGTGGCGGTATAAAAAAAAAACTTTAACACTCTTACTAATAATGCACCACACTGTGAACCCACACCAAACAAGGATGACAAACACATTTCAGGAGAACATCTGCACCTTAACACAACATAAACACAACAGGACAAATACCCAGAATCCCATGCAGCCCTAACTCTTCCGGGATACATTATACACCCCCGCTACCAAACCCCGCCCACCTCAACCAACGCACAGAGGGAGCTACTCAGTGGCCTAGTGGTTAGAGTGTCCGCCCTGAGATCGGTAGGTTGTGAGTTCAAACCCCGGCCGGGTCATACCAAAGACTATAAAAATGGGACCCATTACCTCCCTGCTTGGCACTCAGCATCAAGGGTTGGAATTGGGGGTTAAATCACCAAAATGATTCCCGGGCGCGGCCACCGCTGCTGCCCACTGCTCCCCTCACCTCCCAGGGGGTGATCAAGGGTGATGGGTCAAATGCAGAGAATAATCTCGCCACACCTAGTGTGTGTGTGACAATCATTGGTACTTTAACTTTAACTTTTAACTTTAGCAGGCTTGGGGTGGGGCGGGGTTTGGTGGTAGCAGGGGTGTATAATGTAGCCCGGAAGAGTCAGGGCTGCATGGGATTCTGGGTGGTTGTTCTGTTGTGTTTATGTTGTGTTAAGGTGCAGATGTTCTCCCGAAATATGTTTGTCATTCTTGTTTGGTTTTGGTTCAAAGTGTGGAGCATTATTAGTAAGAGTGTTAAAGTTGTTTTATATGACCACCGTCAGTGTAACCTGTGTGGCTGTTGACCAAGTATGCCTTGCTGTCACTTACGTGTGCAAGCAGAAGATGTATATTGTAAAACAAGTGTTGGGCTGGCACGCTGTCAATACAGAATGTAGAGGGCGCTAAATGTTGTACCATCACGGCACACCCTTAATATAGCTTTAAGGGTGAAAATCGGTGTATATCATTCCCGGGAGTTTTCTGCGAGAGGCACCTAAATCCGGAAGTCTCACGGGACAATTGGGGGGTTCAGCAAGTAAGCTGCTGAGCCGCATCAGAGTGATCAAAGAGCCGCATGCGGCTCCGGAGCCGCGGGTTGCCGACCCCTGAACTAGTTACTGGTTTTCAGTAACTAACCCAACACTGCCTAATACACAACAAATTGAATTTAATCAAGTGGAATCTTTGATTGATGAAGAGGTGCCCCGAGTCTAGTCCGTCTATAACGTATTTACGCCCTCATTCAGTCTTCTTGTTGGGAGCCTCGCTCTCCTCTGAGCTGCAGCCAAACGACACAACACCTTATTAAACAGCACTCGCTCTGGATCTGGGCCTGAACAATTTATCCTGCAATTTTAACCGGCGGCGGCAGTGTAAGGGAGGGCCGAATGTGACACGGCAATCTTTAAGGAGGCTGTTTGCAATCACAAAAGACAAGGGTGCAATCAGGCGCACTCCCACTGAGCGGATCAATCGGCGGCCTTCGTATTTCTGCCGCAGAGTCCGCATTGATCTCATCAGCAGTCCGTGCAAGCGGCAGTAAACCGTCCTCCTCTTCTCGCCTCGTTTTCCCGCCGCGCTCTTTTTTTTTCTCTTTCTTCTTTGTTTGGTTTATCGCCCTCGTTCACTCTACTTGCAAATGCCAGACCGACTGACCTGATAGGGAACTTCTCCCCAGGATCCCGGCCCAGGTGGAAAATGAGAGGCTGCATGGTGTGCTCCGTCTGCTCGTGTGTGGTCACGCCCAGCACCTCCTGACCCGGACAGAAGTTCACACCCTGAAAGAGAACAGACAGATTTTACTGTTGTTGGTTTTTTTTTACTACACAATAAACATTATCTTATTAGTCTTATCATCAAAGATGCACGAACCTTTTCGACATGATTTTTCACCTTCAAAACCAGTACAATTTACCAGTGACGTGCGGTGAGGTGCATTAACCGGCACCAGGAGGCGGGATTACGCGAGCCTCAGCCAGTGCGTCTTCGCAGCAGTTTTATGATTGCTCAGCACAAGAAATACTTTACACACATACAGTTGTTGACAAAATACACTGTACATTATATACCTCAGCTAACTAAACTATGGAAATGTATAATATAATTCATATAGCAATACGGTCTCACTGCACAGCAGGCCAGCAGTTAGCCGAGTCCGCAATCCATGTTGAGGCACAACTGAGTGACGTGCCTCAACTGGCTGCTGATCACCGCACCGTCTCTTCTCAGTATTTGAACGGTAAATGTGAAAATTCAGCGATTTTGAATAAAAATAATCTAAAACTGGTGAAGTTAAATGGAAAATAACTTTATAGTATAATCACTTTTTTTTTCTTTCCATGATGGAAAGAAAAAATTGCAGTGACCACACGTCACTGCAATTTACATATTTTTTTCTAAAAACTATAACAATTTTGTGTGAATCCCTCCCTCCTCAACGACACCTGGAAGTCGTACTTTGCTTGCATAGCATGCAGAACGACCTCAGGCCTATGAACACAACACCACTACACCCAAAGACAATGGGCATATTCACAAACACACTCCCCACCCCCACCCCACGCCTTCACCACCGCTTGATTCCCCTTCAGGGTGATGGACGGCTGAGTAGCGCTTTAAAGCAGCAGGCCGGCCTCCAATCTAATCCAATCCATCCATCCATCCATTTTCTACCGCTTATTCCCTTTGGGGTCGCGGGGGGCGCTGGAGCCAATCTCAGCTACAATCGGGCGGAAGGCGGGGTACACCCTGGACAAGTCGCCACCTCATCGCAGTCCAATCCACGTTATTTATATAGCACATTTAAACAACAAAAATGTTTCCAAAGTGCTGCACAACAATATTAAAAACAATATTAAAAACAATATTAAAAACAATATTCAAATATTATCCTTAGCTCCACCAATGACTGAATAAAAACAAACAAATTAATAAATATAAAACCAATATAAAACCAATATGAAAATAAATATGATTAAAAACGATTTTAAAGGGTAAAACCAATTAAAACATTAATAGAAATCAAAATGTATAAAAAACACAGAGGACAACAGAGGACAGAGGACCACACAACTCACGTAGTGTTAAAAGCTAAAGAATAAAAGTGGGTCTTAAGACGAGACTTAAAACACTCCACTGTGGGAGCAGTTGGAACATGGAGGGGCAGAGTGTTCCAGAGCTTAGGGCCGACCACAGAGAAGGCCCTGTCTCCCCTGGATTTAAGTCTGGTCTTGGGCACCACGAGCTGGATCTGGCTCTCGGACCTCAGAGCGCGCGCAGGAGTGTAAATTTGGATGAGGTCCGAGATATACTGAGGTGCCAGTCCATGTAAAGCTTTAAAAACAAACAGCAAGGTTTTAAAATCAATTCTAATTCAATTCTCCAGGGGCCCAACCAACCCCACCCCCTCTGTTGCGAGTTGTTGTGATTATATGTAACATGTTTATGTGTGCTATGGCAAATGAGGTTTTTTTTCCCTTGGACTCAATCTGGACCCCCTCCCGAGGGTCCAGCCTTTGACTGATATTTTTGTACTCTTCCCCCCTATCCCAATATCACCTTTTCCCCACCTTTTTTTAAGGAGCGCCGTAAGTGGCTGATCCGTTGGCGGTCCCGTCTTGTCTCCCTGTAACGTATGTCTCCTCTTCGTGGTACTGTGCCGAAAATGTAATTTCAGTTCTAATGTGTCTTGTACATGTTAAAGAATGGACAAAAATAAAGCATCCTGAATCCTGAATGCTGAAGAGCCAAAGCCGAACTGAAATAGCTAACTGTTAGCACGCGCTGGCCTTGTAGAGTCAAGTAACAAAAAAATTAGCTCAAATAAAAGCTAGCATGCTAATTGTACGATGCTAACTATGTACTATGCTTGGACGCATCCTCGCTCATCCATGCGGACTGGACACTGGTCGGGAGTGAGTGGGCGGCCGAGGGTGGAGTCGGCTCTCTTGGTTGCTTTGTTGGGTCTGCTCCTGTCCCTGGCCATGCTCCCCCCACCCCAGCAGACGATGGTGTGGAACACCGCAGAGGCCACCACAGTGTATCCATCCATCCATTTTCTACCGCTTATTGTATATGTTTAAATGTTTTTTTTTAAACTTTTGTAGCTGTATGTAGAAATGTCTGGTTGCATCAGCTCTGCTCTTTTAATGTCTTTAATGCCCTTTGTGTTCTTTGATGTTTCCCTCTAACACACATGCTTATGTGTGCTATGGCTATGAGTTTTTTTCCCCTTGGCCTCTCCAGGGGCCCAGGCTTAGACTGATTTTTTTTCTCTCTCACATATGAACTTGAAGTGTCATCCCATTCCTAACCCATAGGGTTCAATATGATGTCCGTCCACCTTTTGCAGCTATTACAGCTTCAACTTCAAGGTTGCGGAGTGTGTTTATAGGAATTTTCCACCATTCTTCCAAAAGCGCATTGGTGAGGTCACACACTGATGTTGGTAGAGAAGGCCTGGCTCTCAGTCTCCGTTCTAATTCATCCCAAAGGTGTTCTATCAGGTCCAGGTCAGGACTCTGTGCAGGCCAGTCAAGTTCATCCACACCAGACTCTGTCATCCATGTCTTTATGGACATTGCTTTGTGCACTGGTGCACAGTCATGTTGGAAGAGGAAGGGGCCCGCTCCAAACTGTTCCCACAAGATTGAAACCAAAATGTTTTGGTATCCTGGAGCATTCAAAGTTCCTTTCACTGGAACTAAGGGGCCAAGCCCAACTAATGAAGAACAACCCCACACCATAATTCCTCCTCCCCCATAATTTCTCACTCGGCACACTGCAGTCCGAAATGTACCGTTCTCCTGGCAACCTCCAAACCCAGACTGGTCCATCAGATTGCCAGATGGAAAAGCGTGATTCATCCCTCCAGAGAACGCGTCTCCACTGCTTACAGTCAAATGGCGACGTACTTTACACCACTGCATCCCACGCTTTGCATTGGACTTGGTGATGTATGGCTTAGATGCAGCTGCTCGGCCATGGAAACTCATTCCATGAAGCTCTCTGCGTACTGGACGTGGGCTAATTGGAAGGTCACATGAAGTTTGGCGCTCTGTAGCAACTGACTGTGCAGAAAGTCTTTGCACTATGCGCTTCAGCATCCGCTGACCCCTCTGTGTCAGTTTACCTGGCCTACCACTTGGTGGCTGAGTTGCTGTTGTTCCCAAACTCTTAAAATGTTCTTATAATAAAGCCGACAGTTGACTTTGGAATATTTAGGAGCGAGGAAATATCATGACTGGATTTGTTGCACAGGTGGCATCCTATGACAGTTCCACGCTGGAAATCACTGAGAGCGGCCCATTCTTTCACAAATGTTTGTAGAAACTGCTTGATTTTATACACCAAGTGATTAGGACACCTGATTCTCATCATTTGGATGGGTGGCCAAATACTTTTGGCAATATAGTGTACCTGACAAAAACAAAGGTCATACATATACACAGGTCCTTTTTAACGTGCATAACTTACTCAAGCATTATTTTTTCTATAGCAGTCTATTGATTTTACATAGACGAGACTTGCTGCATAAGGTGTCCGACCATGTTTACCAATTGAGACGCTCCACACATTCGGAAAGATATCAGACCCCGGGGTCAAAGTTCACAGTTGTTTCCAAATACCCTGTTGAACATAGCCACGGTGTTAGTGTTGCTTTTCAAAGAGGTGCAAATGTTAGCATGTCTTTCTTGTGACACCTTCATCTCTTCTGGCTACACTTTGGTGGGCATCATGATTGGGTCTCACACACACACACACACACACACACACACACACACACACACACACACACACACACACACACACACACACTCCTCCAGAACCCCCTGGAGATACGCCTCCTTCTTCTTCTTCTTCTTCTTCAAAAAAAAACACATACTTTTCAGCGAGCATAAGTAAAATTGAAAAAGCTTTCATGTGTAAGGCACAGTTCCTGCCCCCCTCTGAGACGGCCCAGCCGAACACCTCGAAATACATATTGAAGAGAGCAACGGCGAAAGATAGATACCCGCTGCCCCGCAGAGGTTTGTCTGATCCCGACTGCCACCGCCTTTGAAAGCAGACGACTTAGAAATGCAGAAAAGAAGGAGAGAGAGGGGGAAAAACAAAAAAAAGAGATCATCCCAGCGGAGAGAGAAGAGAGAGGCCTGGTGCGTGCATCTCTTTGCTTCTTGGAGCCGACACATGAGAGCGAGGACCCCGCGTCTCCCGGGACATGAATGATATGAGGGGCCGAGAGGATGACTTCAAACCCAAGCAGAGCTCAGCTGCAGGAGCACAAGACGTAACGCTGCGGTCAAAAAAAGACGAAAGGAATATGACGAGTGTCAAAAGATTATATGTTTCTAAACATTCTTGGCCTTCACCTTACAGAATGAACTAATCCAGTTTATCCTCAACCATCCATCCATCCATCCATCCATCCATCTTCTTCCGCTTATCCGAGGTCGGGTCGCGGGGGCAGCAGCCTAAGCAGGGAAGCCCAGACTTCCCTCTCTCCAGCCACTTCATCCAGCTCTTCCTGTGGGACCCCGAGGCGTTCCCGGGCCAGCCGGGAGACATAGTCTTCCCAACGTGTCCTGGGTCTTCCCCGCGGCCTCCTACCGGTCGGACGTGCCCTAAACACCTCCCTAGGGAGGCGTTCGGGTGGCATCCTGACCAGATGCCCGAACCACCTCATCTGGCTCCTCTCGATGTGGAGGAGCAGCGGCTTTACTTTGAGCTCCCCCCGGATGGCAGAGCTTCTCACCCTATCTCTAAGCCAGAGCCCCGCCACCCGGCGGAGGAAACTCATTTCGGCCGCTTGTACCCGTGATCTTGTCCTTTCGGTCATAACCCAAAGCTCATGACCATAGGTGAGGATGGGAACGTAGATCGACCGGTAAATCGAGAGCTTTGCCTTCCGGCTCAGCTCCTTCTTCACCACAACGGATCGATACAGCGTCCGCATTACTGAAGACGCCGCACCAATCCGCCTGTCGATCTCACGATCCATTCTTCTGTCACTCGTGAACAAGACTCCGAGGTACTTGAACTCCTCCACTTGGGGCAAGATCTCCTCCCCAACCCGGAGATGGCGCTCCACCCTTTTCCGGGCAAGAACCATGGACTCGGACTTGGAGGTGCTGATTCTCATCCCAGTCGCTTTTTCTTCAACCATCAGGCTTATTGTTGGGCCGCCAAAAAATGTATGTTTCTCAGTACGTATGTGTATTCAGTTGTAATACACGTTTCCTCCACTTGTGGCAGTAATGACAATGTCAAACAAACAAAGCAGCACTAAGTAAATTTTCAACCTTCATTAAATATCTTCATTACTTCTGGGATGATACATGGACTTACAACTAATCTAATGACACCTGTGTGGGGTCTGTATCGCTCTCACTGGCACTTAGCAACATTAACGAGGGCCACACAAAAAACTAAAAATGTGTTGACTTGCTTTACATTCGTTAAAAAGACGGAAGTCGATGCCAACGTCTACGTGTAATTACGGCTATCATGGCAGAAGCTGCAAAACAACCAAAGACACAAAAAATTTTCTCTGAGCCCACCACGCCGCCGCTGGCTGTAGACAGATGCGCCCTGCAGAGGACAAGGCACGGGAGAAGCAGGAGACAGCCAGCCCCCAAGCCAGCGAGAGACCATACCCGAGGCGGGCAGAAAGACGGTACGCCCCGCCCCGAGAGGCCCAGAGACTCCCCGCAGCCGGATGGGAAGACCACTGCACCCCACAAGCAACCGGACCCCCACGAGCCCAAACCCGCCTCAGAAGAGCACAGCAAGGCCTGCCCAAGGCCGACACACACAAGTCGGCCACAGCAGGACCACCAGAACCGGGCCCACCGTGCCGCCGCTGGCTGTAGACAGATGCGCCCGGCAGAGGACAAGACACGGGAGAAGCAGTAGACAGCCAGCCCTCAAGCCAGAGAGAGATTACACCAAAGGCGGGCAGAGAGACGGGACGCCCTGCCCCAAGGGGCCCAGAGACGCCCCACAGCCGGACGGGAAGACCACTGCAGCCCACAAGCAACCGGACCCCCAAAAGCCCAACCCCGCCCCAGAAGAGCACGGCAGGGCCTGCCCCAGGCCGACACACCCAAGTCGGCCACAGAGGGACCAGATGGAACCAGGCCCACCGTGCCGCCGCTGGCTGTAGACAGATGCGCCCGGCAGAGGAAAAGGCACGGGAGAAGCAGGAGACAGCCAGCCCTCAAGCCAGCGAGAGACCATACCCGAGGCGGGCAGAAAGACGGGACGCCCCGCCCCGAGCCGCCCAGAGACTCCCCGCAGCCGGACGGGAAGAACACTCCACCCCACAAGCAACCGGGCCCCCATGAGCTCAACCCCGCCCCAGGAGAGCACGGTAGGGCCTACCCCAGGCCGACAAAGCCAAGTCGGCCGGAGAAGGACCACCAGAACCGGGCCCACCGTGCCGCCGCTGGCTGTACACAGATGCGCCCGTCAGAGGACAAGGCACGGAAGATGCAGGAGACAGCCTGCCCCCAAGCCAGCGAGAGACCATACCCGAGGCGGGCAGAAAGACGGGACGCCCCGCCCCGAGGGGCCCAGAGACGCCCCACAGCCGGACGGGAAGACCACTTCAGCCCGCAAGCAACCGGGCCCCCACAAGCCCAACCCTGCCGCAGGCTTACACACTCAAGTCGGCCACAGCAGGACCAGCAGAACCATGCCCACCGTGCCGCCGCTGGCTGTAGACAGATGCGCCCGGCAGAGGACAAGGCACGGAAGAAGCAGGAGACACAGGGAAGAACACTGCACCCCACAAGCAACCAGCCGGGCCCCCACAAGCCCAAACCCGCCCTAGGAGAGCACAGCAGGGCCTGCCCCATGGGAACCATCCGCCCCACTTGCAGGGACCCCAACAATGGAGATGGAACAGCCTTGGCAGATCCTCCCCCGGAGGAGAAAGGAAAGGAGGAGATCCTACACGCCGCAGTTGGCCGCCATGCAACACCGCAGAAACCATGCAACGCACCTAAGTGCCACGATAAAACACATGCGGGGACGACACCCAGCAGACCTCAACCAAGACGGGCATCCGGAAAGGGGTGGAGGGTTTCTTTTTTTCCTAATAACAAGCTTTCTGTGTAATGGCTTAGTTAAAACATGATATTGTGTTGACATTTTTGTGCATTTTCTATGAACATTTGAGTTGACTTGGCTTGCTTCATAGTACGTAGATTTTTATTTGCATGAAACATATCAAGTGTGGCATTAGGTGAGCGTAACGTCATAATATTGTGAGGTTAAAGCGCTCCACAAAGAGACCCTACAGGTCTCGTGGCACAAAAGACCCGAAGTCATGACTACTTTGAAATATTAACGTCACGTTCCTTTGACAGGAGCCTTTTAAGCCAGTGAAAATTCTCATTTTCCTCATGGCTGAGCAGCCTGGAGTGATACCTCTCCTGGCTATTAACCTGTAATTCCTTCCTCACACAAACACACACGCACCCCTGTTTATTTTGCACAACGCTGAGAGAAAGTTGAATTATAACGAGGCAGTGCGACATGGCAGGGAAGTCTTGATTGTCAACAGAAGGGGCAACGTCAATCCCAATAGGTCGATTCAAGTGAATTCTAAGGCTAAAGATGAGGTTTTAAAGGGGAACTGCACTTTTTTTTGGAATTTTGCCTATCGTTAACAATCATTATGAGAGACACGAACATACGTCTTTCTTTTTTTTTACGATTTTAAAGATAATTTTAAAACGCTTGAAAGATGCGGCTAATGGAAGTCACTGTTGTAGCCTTCAAAGCCCTTTAAAACAACTTCAAAACCCTCCTGCAATGTTTTATATACATACTGCAAGTATATACATATATATACATATGTATATATATATATAATGTAGTCTCAAACGTTCATAACAATATGTGATATGTCCGCTCCGGACAGGCTAACCTCCTCCAACGTCCGAGGACAAAGCTACGAACAATGGGAGACCGGGCTTTCTGCTCCGCCGCTCCCAGTCTGTGGAACGCTCTCCCTGACCACCTGAGGGCACCACAGACTGTGGATGCTTTTAAAAAAGGCTTAAAAACCCTTCTTTTTTTTAAAAAAAAACCTTTGTTTTTTTAGACATATGCATACTAGTTTTAGCTATTTGGCTGTTCTAGTTTTTATTTTTTTTATTATCTTTTTATTTTATTTTTATTTTTAATACACTGTAGCACTTTGAGGTTGTTTACTCAATGTAAAGTGCTTTTTACAAATACAATCTATTATTATTATTGTTATTATTGGGCAGCATGGTGGGAGAGGGGTTAGTGCATCTGCCTCACAATACGAAGGTCCTGAGTAGTCTTGGGTTCAATCCCGGGATCTTTCTGTGTGGAGTTTGCATGTTCTCCCCGTGACTGCGTGGGTTCCCTCCGGGTACTCCGGCTTCCTCCCACTTCCAAAGACATGCACCTGGGGATAGGTTGATTGGCAACACTAAATTGGCCCTAGTGTGTGGATGTGAGTGTGAATGTTGTCTGTCTATCTGCGATGAGGTGGCGACTTGTCCAGGGTGTACACCGCCTTCCGCACGATTGTAGCTGAGATAGGCTCCAGCGCCCCCCGCGACCCCAAAGGGAATAGGCGGTAGAAAATGGATGGATGGATTATTATTATTATTATTATAATCAATATTTGCCGTATTTTGATAATTGTAATAGCTAGGTCGGTCTTTATTGTCATTGCACAAGCACAACGAAACATTGTTTTCAGCACAAACCCGTTCAAGATTAGACAAACAAACGGTGTACAGGGTTACGGAACAGGAACGCTGATGGGTCGCCACGAGGCGCCCCGTAAAAGATGGGAAAAAGGTCAACGCTGGGGGAGGATGAGTAAAAAAATACAATCTAGACTGGGCTCCCTGGAGTGGGAAAAAACCTCCATAGCAAAGCCCATATACATATTACAACATCTCGAGACTAGCGACAAAAGGGAGGGAGTGGGGGCCACGGTGGCAGGTTGCAGCTCTTCAGGCGCTGCCCAGCCGTCCCTCACCCCTAAGGGATTCGCGTCAAGAGCGTTGGAGTATGTGTGTGTGGCGTGTATTTTTGTGGATGCATGCGTGTGTGTGTAAGCCTGCCGCGTGTCTCTATTCGGCGGCCTTAATGTCGTGCAGTCGCTAGTACAAAGTCAACAACAACAAGTGTGTCTTTGTTGTGTCTTCACTGCACTGTCCTTCAGGAGAGTCTCATAGCCAGGGAAACAATTCAACTTAGAATGTTTTGTATGCCAGTGAAAATAAAATGTGCTTTTCACTCTAAATTGGTCCTCAAAATTCATCCTACGGGGCAGACAGTCCGATGTTATCCAAATCACAAGAATGTCCACAGTTCTTCCCGCATCTTCCAATCAATTCCGGGACTGATTATTTCCGTGCATTGATTCCTGTTACCAAAGCAGCGCACTTCCGACTTCTGGCAACAAATGTGTGCTACTGCTTCCGGAAACAAACACGAGTGTGTGTTCTAAACATGGCAGACTTGGTAACAGACAACAAAGACGACTATTTAGCTAAATATACTGCTGCTTATAGAAGCCAGCACTAAGGAAGAGTGAGAGTGATGTAAAAGCGATTTTGACGCTTGAAATATGGAACTTGGAGCCAAGATATTTCGACACAACATGCAGACTGGACACTGGCCGAGAGTTAGTAGGCGGCCGAGGGTTGAGTCGGCTCTCTTGGTTGCTTTGTTGGGTCTGCTCCTGTCTCTGGCCGTGTTCCCCCCACTCTAGCAGACGATGGCGTGGAACACCGCAGAGGCCACCACCAGCTATTACAGTTTTAACTCTTCTGGGAAGGCTGTCCACAAGGTTGCGGAGTGTGTTTACAGGAATTTTCCACCATTCTTCCAAAAGCGCATTGGTGAGGTCACACACTGATGTTGATCGAGAAGGCCTGGCTCTCAGTCTCCGTTCTAATTCATCCCAAAGGTGTTCTATCGGGTTCAGGTCAGGACTCTGTGCAGGCCAGTCAAGTTCATCCACACCAGACTCTGTCATCCATGTCTTTATGGACCTTGCTTTGTGCACTGGTGCACAGTCATCTGTTCCTACAAAGTTGGGAGCATGGAATTGTCCAAAATGTTTTGGTATCAAAGTTCCTTTCACTGGAACTAAGGGGACAAGCCCAACTCCTGAAAAACAACCCCACAGCATAATTCCTCCGCTGACCCCTCTCTGTCAGTTTACGTGGCCGACCACTTGGTGACTGAGCTGCTGTTGTTCCCAAACTCTTCCATTTTCTTATAATAAAGCCGACAGTTGACTTTGGAATATTTAGGAGCGAGGAAATATCACGACTGGATTTGTTGCACAGGTGGCATCCTGTGACAGTTCCACGCTGGAAATCACTGAGAGCGGCCCATTTCACAAATGTTCGTAGAAACAGTCTCCATACCTAAGTGCTTGATTTTATACACCTGTGGCCGGGCCAAGTGATTAGGACACCTGATTCTGATCATTTGGATGGCTGGCCAAATACTTTTGGCAATATAGTGTACACATCACTAGCTTATCTTTTTCTGTAGCTAGCTTTTTACGGCTAATAACGTAGCATGCCGATGTGCTACTACGCTAGAAAAAGAGTCCCTCAGTGTACACTCTTACAATAACAATGTCAGGTTCAAACATCGATGACATCTATTAAACAAGACAAGAAGCAAGGAAATAAACAAAGACAGGATTAAATTTTGCTCAATTTGAGGAGAGACGCGGCGACTGTACTCTCTGTACAGTCTTCCACCACGCTCTGGCGAAAGATTGTACGCCAATTCTTTTTATTCGGACTTTCCCTGTTTACATAATAACAGCTGTTTCTAAAGGAATGGGGGGTATGTAAATTGTAAACCGCTCTTGTTTTTGCTCACATTAACACAAAAGAAAAAGATGCCACGGGCTTGGGCTAGTCCTGTATCGAGCTTGGGCAGGTCTTGGATGACAGTAGATAAATAAATACCGGTAAATGATAAATGGGTTATACTTGTATAGCGCTTTTCTACCTTCAAGGTACTCAAAGCGCTTTGACAGTATTTCCACATTCGCCCATTCACACACACATTCATACACTGATGGCGGGAGCTGCCATGCAAGGCGCTAACCAGCAGCCATCAGGAGCAAGGGGTGAAGTGTCTTGCCCAAGGACACAACGGACGTGACTAGGATGGTAGAAGGTGGGGATTGAACCCCAGTAACCAGCAGCCCTCCGATTGCTGGCACGGCCACTCTACCCCTCCCGTGTCCTCCCATCGTACACAGCGGAATTTTCCAAGCCTTTGGCTTGGTGCAACTAAAACAGCTTTTATCTGTTCACTGGGAACTCAGAGAACTGATTTTTTTTTGATAATTTACATACAACTTTTCTGACAAACAATGTCGCTACAGCTTAGTTATTATACAGGTTACATAACGTAAATAAAGTATTGTTGGCGGTTTTCGGATGCATTTTTAAGTGATTTAGAGGTAGAACGAGATGATTTTTCTACAAAAATACTTTTGTCTTCTTGTCTTTCGGAATGATTGTGAACAATAAGCAACATTTTAAAAAAAAAGTGCAGTTCCCCTTTAAGTGGGCTGTGTGCATTTATAAAGTGCATTATGTGTTTCATAAACGGTTTAACTACACTGTATGAATCGGCCCCACAGGGGCCTCACCTGAGGACATTTTCATGGACAACGCAAAGTACATGCAAAGGTTTTCTCTCGTCCACAGTCGCTCTCTCTCTCTCTCTCATGTACTCGCACGAATCAATAAGCAACTTGCAGGCAATCAGACACCATTATTTGTGAAGTTCCACTTCAGTTCGCATGAGATGATAAAGAAGGCTGCTATTGATTCAGCGGCCCTGAGGGAGAGAGCAATTTAAGCGACCGATGGGGCATAAAGCAAACCCGAATCCCGAGAAAAAGGCGGGAGGAGGAGAAGGCTGTCCTGCTTCTCAAACATCTCATCTCATCCTGATACATGTAAGCAACACAAAGTTGTTGATTACATTCTTTTTTTTTTTTTTTTATAAAAAAGCTCCGTGATGGCAAAAGAAGTCCACAGCAGGAAATGTTGATATGTAAATTGCCAGGAGGAACTTCTCCGCTGGAGCCGAAACAAACAAGTCTACTGGTTGATGAATGATGCAAGTTTGCTGATTTTGGGGCTCCTCGTTAATATTCATTACGCTGTGATGTACGCAGCAGTCGACTGATGAGACATTTTCGTCGCGACACCAGCAGAGAAAGCCACAAAAGGGGGTTCGACGTGTGATTAGAATATGCGGTATCGACGAAAGTATTGGGACACCCGCTCATTACACTTACAGGGACTGAAAACGGGAGAGCTTACTGTCCTTTGTGGATATAACTATATTAGGGGTGTACTCAGCCAATATTGTTGTCGGATATTAGTCCAATATCGGCGACATAAAAAAAAAAAAAGGATCGGAATACATCTAAAACATCCGATATTTACGGACAAAACATGGTAGGCTATAGGCTACTAGCATCTACGCAACAGCTAAGCACACAATAGCAGACAAGCTAGACACATATATATA
>NC_084562.2:19245000-19260000 GCF_033978685.3 Nerophis lumbriciformis | reverse complement strand
CAAGGCATGCGAGGAGGGCGACCATTTTAAAGGTTGCTCCGACCTTCAGACAGCTAGGTTTTCTCTCCTGCGCTGGTATTGCTAATGTTTGTACTTAATACATTTTTAATCTCAATATTTTACACAGCATCAGTATTAAAGAATCTGCGTGGACTCCTCCCTCCTAAATGTTCTCTTGGACATATTGGGACTGAGGTTAGTATTGTTGGAATCGCTATCTCTGGTCCCGGTCTTCCCAAAGGTGTTTGAAGGAGTTGAGGTCAGAGCTCTTAAACAATTTCCACACTAAACTAAACTCATCCAAGCATGCTTGTACGGACCTTTCCCTTGTTTTCACTAAGTTAGAAGCATGAATCGGCACAAAATATCGAAAATAAAGAATTAAGATTGAGAGGAAACCAGCAAACCCATGGGGGGGTTTCATGAAATGCTCAGTCATTCACAAACAAGGATGGGGCGAGGGTCACCACTTTGTGAACAAATGCGTGAGCAAATTGTCGAACAGTTTAAGAACAACATTTTTCAACCAGCTATTGAAACAAATTTAGGGATTTCACCATCTACGGTCCATAATATCATCAAAATGTTCAGGGAATCTGGAGAAATCACTGCACGCAACATTGAATGCATTCGATCGCGACATCGGTGTGTAAAAGATATCACCACATGGGCTCAGGAACACTTAAGAAAACCACTGTAAGTAACGACAGATTGTCGCTACATCTGTAAGTGCAAGTTAAAACTCTACTATGCAAAGCAAAAGCCATTTATCAACAACACCCAGAAATGCTGCAGGCTTTGCTGGGCCTGAGCTCATCTAAGATGGACTGATGCAAAGTGGAAAAGTGTTCTGTGGTCTGACGAGTCCACATTTCAAATTGTTTTTGGAAACTGTGGACGTCGTGTCCTCCGGATCCAAAGAGGAGAAGAACCATCCGGACTGTTATAGGCGCAAAGTTGAAAAGCCAGCATCTGTGATGGTATGGGGGTGTATTAGTGCCCAAGGCATGGGTAACTTACACATCTGTGAAGGCACCATTAATGCTGAAAGGTACATACAGATTTTGGAGCAACATATGTTGCCATCTAAGCAACGTTATCATGGACGCCCCTGCTTATTTCAGTAAGACTATGTCAAGCCACATGTTACAACAGTCTGTCTCCCATTGAAAATTTGTGGCACAATATAAAGCCTAAAATACAACTACAGAGACCCCGGACTGTTGAACAACTTAAGCTGTACATCAAGCAAGAATGGGAAAGAATTCCACCTAAAAGATTTTGGTATTGACCGTGCAGTTCTCTCACCTTTTTAAACTCATCCCACGAGTTTGTCCAAGTCCAGTAGTGGGCCTTGTATTGTCCAAGCCTGACCGCCATTAGCTCATTCCCACGGTAATAGAAGATAGGTCTAATAAAGATAAATAAAAACAAAAAAATGGATGGTTGCAATGGTCCCGAATAAATCTTATTGAGGATTAGAGATTCACCTGTTTTGCAGTGGTTGGGACGTATTCAGGAGGATTGGTGTCAGGTCCAGTCCATCCAGGACTCGATCATCAGGAGGGCTGATGCCAACCAGCGCTAAACTAGTAGTGTACAGGTCCATCACACTGCCCAGTTGGAAACTCACCTGTGGAAGCACAAATGGAACACACTCAGACGGAAAAAAGGAGAATAATTTAACCTAGAAGTAATTGAAATACAATTGTTGTGATGGAAAACATGTGTGCCTTTGTATTAACTGCAGTATTACTTTGAAAAGCACATTCCGACCAGAAAATGACTCAATGGGAAAGTATCTCTTCTCCCTTCTCATTGATCATGTCGAAAGTTCGTTCCAGTTAACAGTGCACCGTTGTCTAAACTGTTGTTGTGTCATATGCTCTCTCCCCCTAAAAAACTAAAATAATGCTTTTTGGTAACACTAGAAGGGAATGTCAAAAGCAAATACAAATAGACGGGAAAGAAATTGAAAGAGTAAATGATACCAAATTTCTAGGTATAATGATTGATGATAAAATGATCTGGAAATCTCATGTAAAAAATATACAACATAAAGTAGCAAGAAACAGGTCAATAATGAATAAAGCAAAACATGTTCTAGACCAAAAATCACTCCATATTCTCTACTGCTCGCTAGTGTTACCATATCTGAGGTTATTGTGCAGAAATATGGGGAAATAACTACAAAAGTACACTTCATTCATTAACGGTCAGTTAGAATAATACATAATGTCGGATATAGAGAACATACAAACCCATTGTTCATTGATTCGAAAATACTGAAATTCCACAACATAGTGAATTTGCTAAATTATACACAAAGCAAACTACAATCTGCTACCCAAGAATATACAACAATTCTTCTCAACAAAAGAGGATAAATATAATCTTAGAGAAAAATGAAATTTTAAACATTTGTACGCACGTACAACACTTAAAACCTTCAGTATATCAGTATGTGGAATTAAATCATGGAATGGATTAAGCAAAGCAATCAAACAATGTACTAATATGATCCACTTCAAGAAACCCTTCAAACTTAAAGTGTTTACAAAGTACAAAGAAGAAGAACCATGATGAACATTCTGAATTTATTTCATCCATCTATTCATTTTAAAATAATGTTACTGATCTCACCGTATGAAATGTAACTTACTTCACCAATTATTATTTATTTATTTGTATTGTTATTACTTATGGAGTATATTGTGAATAAATTGAGAACAGGAAGTGAACAAAAGTTTTCGCAACTGCTATGTAAAGGAAAAGGGGTAGCACTAAATAAGCTCTGCTTCTTCCTACTCCTTTTCGAACATGTTGAATAGAGAAACTGGAAATTGTGATGTATCATGTTGTATGCATGCATGTTCCAAATAAACTCAAACTCAACTCCTTCCAAACTGTGCTTACTCCCACTCTGCCACCCATTGTTCAGTGTAAAAGATCAATGTGCTCCTTCCTCAGGGCACACTTAAAAAAAAAAACTTGCTATGTGTGTGACCTGTGAATTTGTTGGACTGTTCGAGCTTTACAATAAATCTAAGGAAGACAATTTTGTTTGACTACTTGAACTAAAAAAATGTTGATACAATTTAAGTATTAACACTCAAACAAGTCCATCCATTGATCCATTATCTATCCCAGCTTACGGCTGAAATATTTTATCAATTAAATTGATCAAATACAGTTGTGGTCAAAAGTTGTAAAGAACATAATGTCATGGCTGTTTCCAATCATTTCTACAACTCTTATGAATGAAACAGAAATTGAGCTGTTTGGCCACCAGTGACGTGCAGTCACTAGAGGCAGGTGAGGCGGGGCCTCACCTGCCATCATGGAAAGAAAAAAAATGTAAAAAGAAAAAAAAAAAATTAAATTGTTATATGTATCCAGTGATTATACTATAAAGTTATTTTCCATTTAACTTCACCAGTTTTAGATTATTTTTATTCAAAATCGCTGAATTTTCACATTTGCCGTTCAAATACTGAGAAGAGACGGTGCGGTGAACAGCAGCCAGTTGAGGCACGTCACTCAGTGCCGCAACATGGATTGCGCAATGACTCGGCTAACTGCTGGCCTGCTGTGCAGTGAGACTGTATTGCCATATGAACTATATTATACATTTCCATAATTTAGTTAGCTGAGGTATATAATGTACAGTGTATTTTGTCAATAACTGTGTGTAAAGTATTTCTTGTGCTGAGCGATCATAAAACGGCTGCAAAAGACGCACTGGCTGAGGCTCGCCTCCTGCACCCCCGCCGTAGAATTGTTATATCAACTAAAGCCCACACTTAAACTTTCCACGTGCAAGATTGAATCTATTTTTAAAAATTATTTCATAAGAAGCCAAAAAGTGCAAAAACAATAATGTTGGAGGAGTTGTGAATGACTGCAGGGACACAACATTAGATACACCTGTAGACTGCAGGTGTACCTAATTCACAACTCCTCCAACACGAACATTATTGTTTTTGCACTTTTTGGCTTCTTATTAAATAACTTTTGTAACCTATTTTCATGGGCTTTCCTCTTTGTGATGTTAAATTCCTGTTATGCGCTGTTATACAGTATATGCCTTGAGCTCTTATTTTGAAGGCGCTAAGAGCGGAAGTGATGTCACGTTGCGGAGGTTTTTGAAAGAAGGTAAATAAAGTGGTCCTCGTGTAAACTGGAGCCTCCGTGTTTGTTATTTTGTAGTTTCATACAGTATAGGCGACATTTATAAACCCTCGGTTACACGTTTTTAAATAGATTCAATCTTGCACGTGGAAAGTTTAAGTGAGGGCTTTAGTTGCGGCGCATGGACTTAATTTCTAAGTAAAGGTAAGACCATAATAACGTTTTTTTTAATTAAATGTGCTTTTTTGTGTGCTACAGTTTGTATGTGTAAAGTTAAAGTTAAGTTAAAGTACCAATGATTGTCACACACACACTAGGTGTAATGAAATTTGTCCTCTGCATTTGACCCATCCCCTTGATCACCCCCTGGGAGGTGAGGGGAGCAGTGGGCAGCAGCGGCGCCGCGCCCGGGAATAATTTTTGGTGATTTAATAACCCCCAATTCCAAGCCTTGATGCTGAGTGCCAAGCAGGGAAGAATGCTGGTATGAGCTTTTAAACATAACCCGTTAACTGCTGCCAATCAAATGGTGAATAAGATACTTTTTAGGGTTCATATGTTTGTAAATCCGACTGTGATGAAGTCAGTGCCTCACCAGCCATCAACCTCACCGCACGTCACTGTTGGCCACAATACCCAGCAATATGTTTGGAGGACAAAATGTGAGGCCTTTAATCGCAGGACCACCAATTCCTACCGTCAAGCATGGTGGTGGTAGTATTAGGCTATGGGCCTGTTTTGCTGCCAATGAAACTGGTGCTTTACAGAGAGTAAATGGGACGATGAAAAAGGAGGATTACCTCCAAATTCTTCACGACAACCTAAAATCATCAGCCCGGAGGTTGGGCGCAGTTGGGTGTTCCAACAGGACAATGACCCCAAAAACACGTCAAAAGTGGTAAAGGAATGGCTAAATCAGGCTAGAATTAAGGTTTTAGAATGGCCTTCGCAAAGTCCTGACTTAAACGTGTGGACAATGCTGAAGAAACAAGTCCATGTCAGACAATCAACAAATTTAGCTGAACTGCACCAATTTTGTCAAGAGGAGTGGTCAAAAACTCAACCAGAAGCTTGTGGATGGCTACCAAAAGCGCCTTATTGCAGTGAAACCTGCCAAGGGACATGTAAGCAAATATTAACATTGTTGTATGTATACTTTTGACCCAGCACATTTGCTCACATTTTCAGTAGACCCATAATAAATTTATAAATGAGACAAACTTCATGAATGTTTTTTTGTGACCAACAAGTATGTGCTCCAATCACTCTATCACAATAAAATAAGAGTTGTAGAAATGATTGGAAACTCAAGACAGCCATGACATTATGTTCTTTACAAGTGTATGTAAACTTTTGACCACGACTGTACATTGATAAATGATTATGAATAAATTCAATAATTAGAATGGAAAAATAATAGGTTTTTATTTTCTTGCTTCGATGATTTGCTTTAATGAGTTTAACTAATAAAAAATTACAAAAACCAGACCGCATGAAATGCCTTGAACATAAAATACGCGGACATTGTTTCTATATGACTACTAGAGCAAACATGAGAGCGGTGCTATGAGTCATGCTGTGGATGCCGTGACCCGTGTGGCGGTGAACAGCGGAGGGTGGCGGTGGAGAGAGATGGCTAAAAGAAAAACAACGGCGAGGGATAAAGAGAGCAAAAGACATTTAAGACGACTTATATCCACACACGAAAGAGGCCTGGGTCGTACCGAACAGATTATTTTATTTCTAATTTTGCCCTCTTGTAATTTTCTGAGGAGCACTTGCCGTGCCTTGACTTGCCTCAGGTACACTTATTAAAGATTTAAAAAAAAACTTCTATATGTGATTAATCATGAATAATTACAAGTTAACTAGGGACTAAGTGTGATTAATCACGATGAAATATTTTGATAGTTTGACAGTCTTTATTTTTGTCTACTTGTATAACAGGTTAAGTTAAAGTTAAAGTACCAATGATTGTCACACACACACTAGGTGTGGCGAAATTATTCTCTGCATTTGACCCATCACCCTTGATCACCCCCTGGGAGGTGAGGGGAGCAGTGGGCAGCAGCGGTGGCCGCGCCCGGGAATAATTTTTAGTGATTTAACCCCCAATTCCAACCCTTGATGCTGAGTGCCAAGCATGGAGGTAATGCATACTTGCCAACCCTCCCGGATTTTCCGGGAGACTCCCGAAATTCAGCGCCTCTCCCGAAAACCTCCCGGGACACATTTTCTCCCGAAAATCTCCCGAAATTCAGGCGGAGCTGGAAGCCACGCCCCCTCCAGCTCCATGCGGACCTGTGTGACGTCAGGCAACACCACGTAAATCGTTGGCCAACCAAAAAGTAACCCCAGTACGCTATAGCCAACATTCACCAGGAGATGGCAACAGACAAACATAGATCACTATTACATTCCTCCCCTTTTAGAAATGTATAGAAGTTACTCAAAATAAATAAACAACCCAACCAAAAAATGCAGCAGCTCAATTAAAAAACTGTACTTAAGCCACATTCTTTTCTTTTTTTTTTTAGTACTGAACTCTTAACCCTCATTTGTAAAAAAAAAATAACATGCTTATTATACAAACAGTATTTGTACACCTTTAACACAGATTTTTATACTGTCTTCAGAGATTCAGTTTTTTTGGTGGTACTCGAAACCTTTCTGGGTACCTGGTGTTCAGCATGGTTGGAAAAATAGTGACAGAGAATAGAACAAGGATGGACAATTCAACCCTTAACTCAACAATGAGTAGATTAGTGTTATGTGTGTGTATATGTGTAAATAAATGAACACTGAAATTCAAGTATTTCTTTTATATATATATATATATATATATATATATATATATATATATATATATATATATATATATATATATATATATATATATATATATAATAAAATAAATATATATATAGCTAGAATTCACTGAAAGTCAAGTATTTCTTATATATATATACTGTATATATATATATATATATATATATATGAAATACTTGACTTGGTGAATCCTAACTGTTAATATACTCCGCCCCTCTTAGCCCCGCCCCCAACCACCACCCCGCCCCACCCCGACCACGCCCCCACCCCACCCCCCACCCCCTGAAATCGGAGGCCTCAAGGTTGGCAAGTATGAGGTAATGGGTCCCATTTTTATAGTCTTTGGTATGACTCGGCCGGGGTTTGAACTCATGACGTGAAGAGTTACTTACAGTTAATAATGTTGATTTAAATGTGATGTACTTTACTATCATTTCTTATTATTGTTATTTGCTATGGGGAACATGGGAACCTTCTGCGTTCCGCATTAGAGGTTCCACTGTGGTATGAAATGGTGATGTCACGCTACAATCCAATTTATAAAACAAACGCTGCTATTAATAGAAACACAATTACAGGCGAGCACTAACTATAATGTCACTGCGGCGCCACAATTCACCGCCTCAGAGCCAGCGGTGGAAAAACAAATGGAGAACGGACCATCCTGCACTCGAGAATGACCAAAACTGTCCTCTTTTATGCTGGATTTTATCATGAAAGTGAACACGTATAGTGCTGATAGTGTCCATGTGCGTACACAGGGGAGGAGAAGAGGTGCATTTCTTCACTGCACCTAATCTCTGCTTGCAGCTTTTGTGTATAAAACGCATCTCTTTTTAAATGAGTTTTTTTTTTTTTTTTTTTGGAGGGGAGGAAGGGAACGGATCGAGCGAAGAAAAGGGAAGAGGAAGTAGGCAGAGGACACGGCCCGGGCGAGAAAGCGTCTGCAGCCGGAGCGAGCTGCGGTTTTATCTCCCTCGCCCAGTCTCGGCGAGAAAGCTTTATTTTATTTATAAACTTTGAACTATTTTCAGATAAAATGCCATTTTTCCGCTGTCATCCTTGATCTTCCGTTCCATTCTCTCCTGAGCGAGCCTTGGAGGGAGACGGCACGCTCACAATCAGATAGTGCTATCAGGCCTCTGCAGCTGCGCGGTCATGTGCTGCTGTGCTCCTATCCACACACACACACACACACACACACACACACACACACACACACACACACACACACACACACACACTCTCTCTAAAATTAATTCACTTTTTTTTCCACAGCCACAACTAGTGGGTGCAATGCATTCCATGATCCACGTCCCGACACTCTCACACAGATTTAGTTCTTAACTTGCCTTTTAATTTGTGTGTTTTTACACACACACACACACACACACACACACACACACACACACACACACACACACACACACACACACACACACACACACACACACACACACTTGTATTTGTTACCTTCTTGAGACCTCCGAAAAAGGCCTACCTCTAGTGTTATAATAAAAGTCGTAATTTTACTCAACGCAAGTCAAAATTTTACAAGAAAAACTGAACATTTGTGCAATATTATGATAAAAGTTGGAATTTTACTCAATTCCAGTCGCAATTTCACTAGAAACTCTTAAAATGTTGGCAATTTTATGAAAAGAGTCGTAATTTTACTCGACAAAAGTGGCTATTTTATGAGAAAACTTAAAATTGTTGGCAATATTATAATAATAATCTGAATTTTACTCAGGAAATGTCACTATTTTACAAGAACAACAAAAAAAATTTGGCAACATTGTGATAAAAGTCTGAATTTTATAAGACAAATGTCACCGTTTTGCATGAAAAAGTAATGATTTTACATACAAAAGTAATAATTATTAGAAAATATTGCAATATTACAGAAACAAAGAATATGAGAAATTGTTCCCAATGTTATAAGAAAGAAGTCGACACATTGTGAGAAAAATACTTTTACTTATTTTTAATTTTTTTGTTTGTAATTGGTTTTTAATCTTCATTATTAACTTCACGTTATTACAGTTTGTCTCTATATTTTTTTTTTTTAAATGTGTATTTATTTTTATTTTGGCAAAAGGGGGCGCATTTCAAATTTTTTACACACACTTGTTATTTCATATGTTGGCCAGAGGGGGAGCACTTTTAAAACCGAAACAGTCAATTTGAAAAATTCCTCCTTTTTGGGACCACCCTAATGTTGATAGATTTCACCACTCTCTATTAGATGCAATAGTTTTCAGTATTGGGACCATGATTTATGTCCTAACTTGTTCAGACCTCCTCATATGGAAGGTACTTTTCCTTCTTGATGTCTCAAGAAGGGTAGAAATACAAGAAAACACACACACACACGCACAATCTTGTATTTTGTACCTTCTTGAGACCTCCCAAAAATGCCTACATCTTTAGGACCACCCTTTCTAGATATATAAAGATTTGTATTTACAACATTAATAATATATACATACAATGCAAATATAAAAAAGGTAATTTAAAAAAAAATTTTTTTTGTTTGTAATTGGTTTTTAATCGTCATTATTTACTTCAAGTCATTACAGTATGTCTCTATATTCATACTTATAATTTTTTTTAAATTAATTTTGGCCAAAGGGGGCACATTTCAATTTCTTTCATTCACTTGTTATTACATATGTTGACCAGAGGGGGAGCACTTAACATTTTTACACTCACTTGTTATTTCATATGTTGACCAGAGGGGGAGCACTTTTAAAACCAACACACAGTCAATTTGAAAAAGCCCTCCTTTTTGGAACCACCCTAATTTTGATAGATTTCACAACCAGGGGTGCAAATGATATTCTAAATGTTTTGTTTTTTGTACCCAAAGGGAATAAGCGGTAGAAAATGGATGGATAATATGCTTAAGGCCGATGACAAACGAGTCATGGACCACAGATGGCCCCTGTGCCACACTTTGGGCAACCCAGCTGTAGAAGCTAACTGTTAATGGCCACTATAGTCTTAGTACCGTAGTGTATTTGTTCATCCTATGGTCACATATGGGACCCGGGTTGTCTTACGTCAGCACCGGACGTCTTAAAATCAGCTGTTCACCTAGCGGGTTTTTTCGGGGATGAATAGTGAAGTCCTTCTTTAGCTGCCGTCTTGTTTTATCATGTATTGCTGCCTTTGCCCCTGTCAATGTTTACTTTTGTATGCACATTAAATCAACAAAAAATCCTGACTTTGGAGCAATGTTCACGGACTCTAGTATTTGGCTCTCTATTAGATGCAATGGTTTTCAGTATTGGGACCATGATTTTTGGTACTTTTCCTTGTTGATGTCTCAAGAAGGGTAGAAATACCAGAACACACACACACACACACACACACACACACACACACACACACACACACACACACACACACACACACACACACACACACACACACACACACACACACACACACACACACACACACACACACACAGTAAAAAGGGAAACAATAAGAAGCCAAACTGAGCTTGTAATTCCCTGCACGAGCAAACACTAAAAAGTTTATGACAGAGAATTTACCCCACAAGTCGCTCTTGTTACCTTTCTTTATTAGCTCGGACTCGTTTGCATTCCGCACTGAACTCCATCCTTTCTTCAAACCCTTTGTTCTCCTTTGACTCATCATTCCATGTTAACGACGCGTTTCCTTTCGCTTTCTTTTCTCTGCGCGCCCGTTGCCGGTTATCGGAGGGCGCTCTCTGTCCGCGGTCTGATAAAGTGCCACAAAAAAAGGCATTGTGATGCTGCGCGACACGACAGCCCACCTGCCTTCCCCATCTTTGTTCCCTCATCCCCCAGGCCCCTCGCCTCCCCCCAGGAATTGAGAGGAATGTTCTCCGTGCACCTGCTTTGCAACACCCTTCATTCCACTAGACCTCCTAGAAAAAAACCTCACAGACCAATCAAGTAATAATGATACTGAATAACGGATTGGATTCACATAGACCAGGCCTGGGCAATTATTTTGACTCGAGGGGGCCACATTTTAGAGAAAAAAATGTGTCTGGGGGCCGGTATATCTATTTTTAGGAACGCTAATACAAAACCTCACAATAATGTCTGATTGAATGCTAAAAACCTTATGACAGACCGCCTTAAAAAACGGAATGGAATTTCAAATTTTTCTATGAACGATAAAACACTGAATATTGACTAAATATGAACGTCACACCCCTTTTGATCAACATATTGTACAATCAAGTGAAACGCAACAAAAATGCAACAAACAGTGAAATGAATGCAAAGGGTACAAAAAAACCCACCTACAACATACCTGCCAACTTTTGAAATCAGAAAAACCTAGTAGCCAGGGTCCAGGGGCCGCAGGCCCCGGTAGGTCCAGGACAAAGTCCTGGTGGGGGGTTCAGGGGGGCTCGACGCAAAATGATTATTAGCATTCAGACAGGTTAAAATGTTGCTAAAACCATCACTGTTTGGGCGACGAAAAACGTTGAAAGTTTTCCACTTGTATCGCTAGCAACGGCATTAGACTTGTGTTTTTTTGTCCCAACGTGGTCTTTTACATCGCTAATTCCTCCGTGTGCGATCGAAAAATCTTGTCTGCACAAGGTGCAATTCGCGTAGTTTTCACCCTTTTTGGAACGGATAATTATTCCCGGATAGGCTTTTGAATATTCTTCACGGAATGACTGCAGTTTTCTTTTCGGTTTAAGACTCGTTTGCGATTTTTCTCCGGCTGATTCCATGATCGTTCGCTCGTTTGGAAACAATGGCAACTGTATGGCGTCACATTAGTGCCAAAAATCCGAGCGCATAAAAACTGTTATCGCGCGCTGATTCTCCACTTCGTGCGCGCGCGCGACACCATTTTGCGCGCGCGCGACGCCTTTCTGCGCGCTCTCTGTGTACTCCTGGCATCTCTCCTCGCGCTGTCATGTTTCTTTTTGGCACTTTGGGGGCGCGTATGCTTAGACGGCCCCTCCTTTCTGATTGGCTGTGAGCATTTTTCATATGACCAATCATTCTCCAGTGTAGCAACGTTGTAGCCATCTTACCTCGGACATCTAGCCTCAATCATTACATTGATGTCAATGGTACATGTACTAATTAATTTACCATAACTAGCTCGATTTTCGACCAATTTACAAACGGTTTGCCTTGTTACAAATCTTATTACATGTAGATATGACATAGGATGCTGTACCTGTTGAAATTACCTCTTTCGCTTTAAAAAAAAAATGACTTAATTGTGCAACATAGTTGTGTAGGGTCAGTGTTAGTCAGTTCTCTGATTATTTTAAACTGTTTCAGAATACATTATTAAAAGCTATTTTTAACATTTTAAAAACAAAATTCAAAGATTATTTCATTAATTTTATGGCTGAATCAAAAGAAATTCCATAAATTAGAAAACAAATGTTCAAGAAGAAGTGAAAATATAAAATAATGTTATGGTTGGATGTTATTGCTGGTGGACCAGTTTTGGCTGAAAGATGTGATTATGGTGTTTGTTGTCTTATTATTTATTTGGGTCACATTTTGTATTACCCTGTATTGTGTTTATGTGGTATGAAATAACCTTCATCAGCGCGCGACATTTTTTTATCCACTTCTTCCTCCGTAAATCTTGATACATATTGACGATGACCCGCCCTGCTATACTTCTGATTGGCTCTGAGCATTTTTCAGCGTTTTTCGCCTGACCAATCAGAAAGGAGGGGCCGTTTAAGCATACCCGCCCCCAAAGTGCCAAAAAGAAACATGACAGCGCGAGGAGAGATGCCAGGAGTACACAGAGAGCGCGCAGAAAGGCACCGCGCGCGGTGCCTTTCTGCGCAAAATGGTGTCGCGCGCGCGCACGAAGTGGAGAATCAGCGCGCGATAACAGTTTTTATGCGCTCGGATTTTTGGCACTAATGTGACGCCATACAACTGGTGCCTCGTGCTTGGCAGCGGTGCTATAAATAGCCTCGTGCATGGCATTCGGAATGGCTCGATAGGAAGTTACGGGAAGCAGTGTCGATTGTCATTGTTGTTATGCGATTTCGTGAATAAAACTTTTTTTTAAATATTTTTTTTTAATTAATGAAAAACCGTATTTTTTATCACTGCAACCGTAACCCGGAATAGGTTGATGAAAACCGTACTAATTACGGGAAAACCGGAGTAGTTGGCAGGTATGCTACAATCTGATATTTGCTGAATTTCCCCCAGGGATCAATAAAGTACTTTCTATTCTATTCTATATATCACTAAGCTTTAGAACTTTGTTGTGAAAATCTCCTTCCGCGTCTGTGGAAACACTTCCCGCCCACACTGCTTGGTGCCTCGTCTGAGCTGCTGTGACGTAGATTACCATCGTAACTAATTAGATGACCATAGTAACTAATTAGATTACCATAGTAACTGGTATATCATCCATAAGCGCAGACTCCAACCATTGAAATACTTTGTATAGTTCAAGACTTACGGTCATTAGAAAACATGACTGCACATCATAACGGCAGCTACAGTTTCTGTCTTAAAGATCTATAAAAACATTTTTTTGGGAACGTCTGAAGGGCCAGATTGAAAAGCTCAACGGGCCGCATGTGGCCCCTGAGCCTTAATTTGCCCAGTTCTGATATAGACTTTCTGGACACTTAATGCGGTTTACAGTGAACTGAGAATTATGTTAATGTTTAGGGACTAGGGTTGGTATAGTACCGCGGTACTAATGAATCATATTCGGTACTATGCCGCCTCGAAAAAGTACCGGTCCCATACCTCCTCTCAGAATGTTGGATATAGAGAACATACAAACCCTTTATTTATTAAGTCAAAAATATTAAAGTTCGGTGATTTGGTAAAATTGCAAACAGCTAAAATGATGTACAAAGCAAACTATAACCTGCTACCAAAGAATGTACAACAATTCTTCTCAACTAAAGAGGAGAAATATAACCTTAGAGGAAAAAATAATTTAAAACATTTATATGCACGTACAACACTTAGAACTTTTAGCATATCAGTATGTGGAATTAAATTATGGAATGGATTAAGTAAAGAAGTTAACAATTGTACTGATATGATCCAGTTTAAGAGGTTGTTCAAAATAATAGTGCTTACAGAGTACAAAGAAGAAAAATTATGAGAAATACTTTCAACCTTATTGAAAATAAGATATTCTTCATCTCGGTATGTTAATAATGACTGAATTAATTAATTGATTACATATTACAAAACTGTTGTGTATACTAATTCATAGATGTTATTTTATTATATGAAAAGGTCAGTAAATGATTCTATATATTTGTAAACGCTTTGAAGTGGGAAAGGGGTAGGATTAAATAAGCTTTGCTTCTTCCTACTCCTTTTCGGGCATGATGTAAAATGAAATGATATGAAATTGTGTGATGTATTATGATGTAAGTGTGTTCATGTTTGAAATAAACTAAAGAAAGAAAGAAAGAAAGAAAGAAATGTGCCTGTTCTTTTTCTAAACAAAGACAACTATCAGAAGTTGTCTTTATTTTTAGGTTATCATGCCATGGTTCTGTTTTTAAACAAAGAAAACAATCTGAAGTCGTCACACCGCGGTGAGGGAGTTCTTGTCTTTGGTTTTTGTCTTGTGAATTTCATGTTTTAGTTTGAAAAATAACTCTCCTCTCGTTTCAGGTCACTTGCCCTTCTTGTTGTCATCAGTCTGACGTCATCCCTGATCCCTGATTGTTTCCACCTGTTCCACATTAACCCCATGTGTCTTATAGTCCGCGTCTCCCTTTGTCGTACTTGCCAACCCTCACGAATTTTCCGGGAGACTCCTGAATTGCAGTGCTTCTCCCGGATTTCTCCCGATTTCAAGCCGGACTTAAGGCACGCCCCCTCCAGGTCCGTGCGGACCTGAGTGAGGACAGCCTGTCGTCACGTCCGCTTTTCCTTCATATAAACAGCGTGCCGGCCCGGTCACGTTATAATATCTACGGCTTTTGGAGAGTGCACAACTGCACACACAACAAGAAGAAGACGAAACAGAAGAACCATGGCGACGACGAGT
>NC_084562.2:19150000-19242500 GCF_033978685.3 Nerophis lumbriciformis | reverse complement strand
GAATTAGACAATTACGACGACAAGGCCGCTGCGAACGCAACACAGCTTCCTCAGCCTCCTCTTTTACGTCTTCCTCGCAATCCCCCACCGCCGCCCGCCGCCCTACCCCACCCACCTTCCCGTGCCTTTATCCCCGGCGCCTGGCATATTCAGATACTGAAGTCCTCATTACGGCTCAATCCAACCTCAGCAAACACACAAACAGATTAGCCAGTTTAAGACGCTCCCAATCCCCCCTCTCCCTCGCTACACCGCAGCGCTATCAGGGCCCAGCACAACCCTGTGAGATGAGCCAGGGGCAAGGCTTACCGCAGACTGCAGCCTCCGCTCGCTCCGCCACCAAAAATCCCGCCGCATCACAGCCCCATGTCACAGCTGCCCCTAATACAATTAAAAGTCATTTGCGGAGCGCCCGGGCTTAAAGGATCACGGTGTAGGTGGGGGGGTTACATCGGGTAGTGGCACCCGGCAGGGGGAGAGAGTCAGAAATAGGAGGAAAAGTGCTTCCCAAAATTCCGCTTGCACTGATTCACATCTCCCCCCGTTGATAAAAGCTCAATCGCTCGACGGAAGTCGCAAATAATGTCGCGGTGTTCGAGACCGCTCGCAGCAGCGGCGGGCGGCTGTGATAGCGAGTGGTAAACAAGACACAAAAGAAACAAAAGGAAACAAGCAACTCAATACAGAGGATTAGTAAATCAATTATTCCGTCACTCTCAAACTGATTTACAGGACCGCACGCCGCCTGCGGCTTTGTATTTGCATTGCTGGTACCTGTTGATACAGCGGAACATCGGGAAGCGACAAAGCTGAAAAGGGCGCCCGGCGACTTTTGACGGTAGATGTTTGGGATAACGTTACAAAATGATAGGAATTTTAACATTGATACAGTCACGGCCAAAAATATCGGAAACCCTGCATTAGGGCCGGGCGATATGGCCTTTTATTAATATCTCAATATTTTTAGGTACACAATATATATCTCAATATTTTGCCTTAGCCTTGAATGAACACTTGATGCATATAATCACAGCAGTATGATGATTCTATGTGTCTACATTAAAACATTCTGTTCATACTGCATTGATATATGCTCATTTTAAACTTTCATGCAGAGAGGGAAATCACAACTAAGTCAATTTACCAAAAGTGTATTTATTAAACAGTTATTAAGCAGTGGCACAAACATTCCAAAATAAAAAGTGCAAGATTGTCAGACATTTTAAAACAAGCTATGGGTTCACTTTTGTGCATGATGTCACCATACTTGCCAACCCGCCCAGATTTTCCGGGAGACTCCCGAAATTCAGCGCCTCTCCCGAAAACCTCCCGGGACAAATTTTCTCCCGAAAATCTCCCGAAATTCATGCGGACCTGAGTGACGTGTCGACAGCCCGTTTTCACGTCCGCTTTCCCACAATATTAACAGTGTGCCTGCCCAATCACGTTATAACTGTAGAATGATGGAGGGCGAGTTCTTGGTTTCTTATGTGGGTTTATTGTTAGGCAGTTTCATTAACGTCCTCCCAGCGTGGTAACAACGCACAACAACGGCAGTCACGTTTTCGTCTACCGTAAAGCAGTTCGTCTGCCGTAAACAGCAATGTTGTGACACTCTTAAACAGGACAATACTGTCATCTACTGTACATGCATACTGTATGTGACAATAACATCTACGGCTTTTAGAGAGTGCAGTGCACAACTGCGCACATAACAAGGAGACGAAGCAGAATGCATCATCAGAGAGGGTGTTCAGCATGGTTCGAAAAATAGTGACAGAGAATAGAACAAGGATGGACAATTCAACCCTTAACTCAACAATGAGTAGATGAGTGTTATGTGTGTGTAAATGTGTAAATAAATGAACACTGAAATTCAAGTATTTATCTTATATATATATATATATATATATATATATATATATATATATATATATAATAATAAAAATAAAAAAAAATTAAAATATCAATCAATCAATGTTTATTTATATAGCCCTAAATCACAAGTGTCTCAAAGGGCTGCACAAGCCACAACGACATCCTCGGTACAAAGCCCACATAAGGGCAAGGAAAAACTCACCCCAGTGGGACGTCGATGTGAATGACTATGAGAAACCTTGGAGAGGACCGCACATGTGGGTAACCCCCCCCCCTCTAGGGGAGACCGAATGCAATGGATGTCGAGTGGGTCTGACATAATATTATATATATATATATATATATATAGCTAGAATTTACTGAAAGTCAAGTATTTGTTATATATATATATATATATATATATATATATATATATATATATATATATATATATATATATATATTAGAGATGCGCGGATAGGCAATTATTTCATCCGCAACCGCATCAGAAAGTCGTCAACCATCCGCAATCCACCCGATCTAACATTTGATCAGAACCGCATCCGCCCGCCATCCGCCCGCACCCGCCCGTTGTTATATATCTAATATAGACGATGCAAGGCATTAGTGAGGTTATAAAGCTTTTGCCTGTTAAAGAAAGGAGACTGATCCAATGCAGCACAGACATTCGCGTGCCACGCTGTCACAACCCAGACGCACATCAGTGCGCAATCATATGGGAGCCGCGCTGAGCGCACCTCCAAGCGCGTCTCGCTGCCGGCGACGGCCGGGTATATGGGCCCGACGCTCCAGCGCCATCCATTTTCAGGGCTAGTTGATTCGGCAGGTGGGTTGTTACACACTCCTTAGCGGGTTCCGACTTCCATGGCCACCGTCCTAGCTGCTGTCTATATCAACCAGGGTGAGCCCCACCCCTTTCGTGAGCGCACTGCGCGCGGAGTGACCCCTGTTACGCGCCCCCGGCAACAGGGGTGGCGGGCAGGTAAGCTGCGCGGGCGGAGCGCGCGGAGTGACCCCTGTTACACGAGCCCCCGGCCACGGGGGTGGCGGGCAGGTAAGCTGCTTACCTGCTGCGCGTGACGCCGGCCGCGGCGAAGGCGGACGAGGCGGGGTGTCGGTGCGGTGGGCGCGGTGGTGACCCTGGACGTGCGTCGGGCCCTTCTCGCGGATCGCCTCAGCTACGGCTCCCGGTGGGGCCCTCTCGGGGGAAGGGGCCTCGGTCCCGGACCCCGGCGAGGCGTCCCTTCTCCGCTCCGTAAAAGTGTCCATCTCTTCTTTTTTTTCTTCTTCTGTTGTGGCATATGCAGCAGGTGCCTGCTCGTTTTTCGTATGTGGGTAACAACATTTAACTATGTATATATATTTCCGAATTGGTTTAACTGCCACCCGCCTGAATCTATTTAAAATCAAATTGTTTTTTATTTCAACCACCCGACCCGACCCGACCCGCGGATAAAATCTAATTTTTTTTAATTTCATCCGCCCGATCCGCGGATAATCCGCGGACTCCGCGGTTGTGCCCGCAAACCGCGCATCTCTAATATATATGAAATACTTGACTTGGTGAATTCTAGCTGTAAATATACTACTCCCCTCTTAACCACGCCCCCAACCCCGCCCCCCACCCCCCACCTCCCGAAATCAGAGGTCTCAAGGTTGGCAAGTATGGATGTCACTAAAATGACATATCAAAACAACACTAAATTAAAGTGCACTTTTTGTACAGAACGCCACTACAATAGTTTAAAACAAATAAAGTGCACTTTTGTGCATGATGTCACACAAGATATTTCAATAACTGTCAAATAAGAATGAGCTGCATAATAGGAAATCAAATAGTATATGTGCTTCGTTCTGTGGTAGGTTCCTGTGGACGTTATCTCCTTCTGTTGTTGACTATTTTTTTCATATGGTGTTGATGTGGAAATAGTTGCCTCTGCATTTTGTTGGTGTGGCACCGAACGGAGATGTTGACATGCGGATTTTCAAACACTCTTCATTCTCTAGCAGGTGACTTTTCAAATGATGCTACATATTAGCAGTAATGCTACTTTTTCTAGCAACGCTTTTGCCGCACACTTGACAAATTACGGTTGTCTGTTCGACATATTCCCACTTGAAGCCAAACCACCGCCAGACGATGGACCCCCTGCTGTTTTTCTTGGGAATTAATTCTTCCTTCATTTGTTACCAGATTCGCACCTTCTCTCTCTCGTATTACCACTCGCACCACAGCTAACGTTACCCATGCCGCTACCTCTCTGCTCTGCGAGGGCGTATACCTATGTGACGTATGTAAGAAGATGTGCTTGTTTTATGTCTCGGTGAAAAGGTGAGACAAGAAAGAGTGAAAAAAGCCTGTAGTGTAATTCCCGCAGCTAAAAGCAACTGCGTAAGAACGTATACTCGAATATCACGATATAGTCATTTTCTATATGGCACAGAGACAAACCCGCGATATATCGAGTACCGTATTTTTCGGAGTATAAGTCGCACCGGAGTATAAGTCGCACCTGCCGAAAATGCATAATAAAGAAGGAAAAAAACATATATAAGTCGCACTGGAGGCACTGCGACTTATAGTCCGAAAAATACGGTATATAGATATATATTGCCCAGCCCTAATGTGCATAGTCATGTACATAGTGTCATGTACATAGTGTATATACCCCCCCCATTTTTGGTATATATTGTTTTTCAAATCACCTGACATGTATACTGTGTATATGTACATAGTTTATAAATTGTTTTAACGTATTTTATATATATATATATATATATATATATATATATATATATATATATATATATATATATATATATATATATATATATATATATATTTATGTTACAGGTTATATATATTGTATTATTGAATGTATCCAATGTGATGAATATTTAATGGACCACAATAGAAACAAGCCTATTGGCTTTTTGTGCCATCCATTTGCCTTTTTAAAGCATTACATGGATTCAATTCTTTAAGATGTGAATAAACTTCTCAATCAATCAATCAATCTGAGGCCAAAAAAGTCCTCACCGTGCCTGCTGCGATGTTTCCGGGCCACCAGGCGATGGCAGGCTCCCTCATGCCCCCTTCATAGGTGGTCTCCTTCCCACAGAGGAAGGGCCCGTTGCTGCCACCTAGGCACAAAAAGATCAGTGGCTGAGGGCGGGAAAATAAACACCCAATTTCTAACTGCAGTGCTTACTCTGGTTTGGGCCCAACGTGAGCGCGGCTCCATTGTCCGAGGTAAAGAAAACAAAGGTGTTATTTTCGATACCCAGAGTCCTCAGCAGTGACAGGATCTGACCGACGCTGTGGTCCAGCTCCATCACGGCATCGCCATAGCTGCACAACACAAACCGGCGGTCTCTCCTCAGCAAACAGGATCATCCGGTCGTATCGCTTGTGAACGATAGGGAAACGCACCGGCCTCGCTGGCTCTTCCCGAGGAAGCGTCTGGAAGCGTAGACTGGGGAATGAGTGGCGTCAGCCGCCCAGTACAGGAAAAAGGGCTGTTGGGCCACGGTCTGCCGGACGATGAAGTCAAGACCTTCCTGTTCAAGACGGAAATGTGAGAGACAAAGACAAGATTGCCAGAGGACAAGTTTTCCTGTGGCTTGTCTAAACACAAATGGGTGGGATTATTATGAGTGTGCTCATAGTTATTCTGGTTTCTGCCGTTAGGGGTCACCCCAGTGTCTAAGGCCCCGCTTACACTGCACACCAAATCCCATTATTTTGCCCTCAAGCGACACAGTTTTGCCAGTCTGAACTTCAAATCGGATCGTTTCGCATCGCATTCAGGTCACATTATGACATACTTGCCAACCCTCCCGGATTTTCCGGGAGACTCCCGAAATTCAGCGCCTCTCCCGAAAACCTCCCGGGACAAATTTTCTCCCGAAAATCTCCCGAAATTCAGGCGGAGCTGGAGGCCACGCCCCCTCCAGCTCCATGCGGACCTGAGTGACGTGTTGACAGCCTGTTGTACATGCATATGTGACCCACCCATAATGTGTCACATTTTTGTGTTGATTTATTTAGTTTATTTTGTGGTTTGAATTCGTTTTTGGAGCTGTCATTACACATTTATCAGTATTCACATTGGTCAGTAGGGGGCAGTAGGGCGATTCTTCCCAATTGAATGCTATCACCTGCAGACCGGAAGTGTCTTCTCATTCTGATGAGAGCGACCAGTATGTGAACAATTGAAACGTCCTGTGTGCTTTTTCCTCCTGTATAACAGGTTAGTTTTGGTGAATCAACTCACTGAATAATATCCATGTGATCTTTATAAGTTTAAGTACACATTCTGATGGTGGAGCCTAACTCTAAAGTGTTTGTGAGTTGTAGTTTGTATTTGTGAATGAATCCAGTGCACAGCTGCAGTAATCAATACAAAATGGCGACATGAGTATGCAATGTTTATATAGGAACTTCTGATCCTAATTCAGACTCCCAAATTAAAGCTCCCGTTTTCTTATTGATTTTATAATGTATATTTGTATGATGTGTGTGTTCTGAAATAGTCACAGAGAATAGAACAAGGATGGACAATTCAACCCTTAACTCAACAATGAGTAGATGAGTGTTATGTGTGTGTATATGTGTAAATAAATGAACACTGAAATTCAAGTATTTCTTTTATTTAATTATATATATATATATAATAAAATATATATAGATATATATATATATATATATATATAGCTAGAATTCACTGAAAGTCAAGTATTTCTTATATATATATATATATATATATATATATTAACCACGCCCCCAACCACGCCCCCCGCCCCCACCCCGACCCCGCCCCCCGCCCCCCACCCCCCACCTCCCGAAATCGGAGGTCTCAAGGTTGGCAAGTATGCATTATGAGGTGGTCCGAATCCGATTGGAATCAATGTGACTTCAGTCTACACCATTGGTGTCAAACTCATTTTAGCTAAGGGGCCGCATTGAAGAAACTCTATTCCCACACTGGTAAAATCATGGCATAATAACTTAAAAATAAAGACATATTCTTCAAAATGTAGCTAAGCTAAGCTACGGTAAAAGCTACTCTTTAATAAAGTAGCTAAGCTAGCGCCAAGCTACTGTAAAATGTAGTTCAATTATATTTTTTGGGCCTGAATTCGCAGTCCATTTTCTCTCTTTGTAGCTTGTAGTTTTTGATGTAAGTTACCTTGGTACATGGGCCTAAAAGTATCTAAGCTACAGGAAAAGCTACTTGATAAAAAAGTAGCTAAGCTACTGTAAAATGTAGCTAAACAACAGGAAAAGCTACTTGTTAAAAAAGTAGCTAAGCTACTGTAAAATGTAGCTAAGCAACAGGAAAAGCTACTTGTTAAAAAAGTAGCTAAGCTACTGTAAAATGTAGCTAAGCAACAGGAAAAGCTACTTGTTAAAAAAGTAGCTAACCTACTGTAAAATGTAGCTAAGCAACAGGAAAAGCTACTTGATAAAAAAGTAGCTAAGCTACTGTAAAATGTAGCTAAGCAACAGGAAAAGCTACTTGTTAAAAAAGTAGCTAAGCTAGTGCCAAGCTACTGTAAAATGTAGTTCAATTATATTTTTTGGGCCTGAATTCGCAGTCCTTTTTCTCTCTTTGTAGCTTGTAGTTTTTGATGTAAGTTACCTTGGTACATGGGCCTAAAAGTATCTAAGCTACAGGAAAAGCTACTTGATAAAAAAGTAGCTAAGCTACTGTAAAATGTAGCTAAGCAACAGGAAAAGCTACTTGTTAAAAAAGTAGCTAAGCTACTGTAAAATGTAGCTAAGCAACAGGAAAAGCTACTTGTTAAAAAAGTAGCTAACCTACTGTAAAATGTAGCTAAGCAACAGGAAAAGCTACTTGATAAAAAAGTAGCTAAGCTACTGTAAAATGTAGCTAAGCAACAGGAAAAGCTACTTGTTAAAAAAGTAGCTAAGCTAGCGCCAAGCTACTGTAAAATGTAGTTCAATTATATTTTTTGGGCCTGAATTCGCAGTCCATTTTCTCTCTTTGTAGCTTGTAGTTTTTGATGTAAGTTACCTTGGTACATGGGCCTAAAAGTATCTAAGCTACAGGAAAAGCTACTTGATAAAAAAAGTAGCTAAGCTACTGTAAAATGTAGCTAAGCAACAGGAAAAGCTACTTGTTAAAAAAATAGCTAAGCTACTGTCAAATGTAGCTAAGCAACAGGAAAAGCTACTTGTTAAAAAAGTAGCTAAGCTACTGTAAAATGTAGCTAAGCAACAGGAAAAGCTACTTGTTAAAAAAGTAGCTAAGCTACTGTAAAATGTAGCTAAGCAACAGGAAAAGCTACTTGTTAAAAAAGTAGCTAAGCTACTGTAAAATGTAGCTAAGCAACAGGAAAAGCTACTTGTTAAAAAAGTAGCTAAGCTACTGTAAAATGTAGCTAAGCAACAGGAAAAGCTACTCGTTAAAAAAGTAGCTAAGCTACCGCCAAGCTACTGTAAAATGTAATTAATAAGCTACGTAGCTTAGTTACATGGAGCTTGTTACTGCCCATCCCTGGCTATCTCACATCGAATATAAAGCATCAAATATGAAGAGAAAAAAATAGTTGAATGAGAATGTTGCACACCCCACAACTCACCTGCAAGTAAATCTGCGTGAGGTTGGACTCTCCAGTCTTCCTGTCAATCTTAAACTCCTCATAGTATCTGCAAAACATTTGGACATGTAATGAGTCTAACTCCGAAGTGAACGCACTAATGTGGGCTGTAATAAAGCCTGATTTAGCCATTCCTTTACCACTTTTGATGTGTGTTTGGGGTCATTGTCCTGTAGGAACACCCAACTGTTGTCCTGAAGAATTTGGAGGTAATCCTCCTTTTTCATTGTCCCATTTACTCTCTGTAAAGCACCAGTTACATTGGCAGCAAAACAGGCCCAGAGCATAATACTACCACCACCATGCTTGACAATAGGAATGGTGTTCCTGGGATTAAAAGCCTCACCTTTTCTCCTCCAAACATATTGCTGGGTATTGTGGCCAAACAGCTCAATTTCTGTTTCATCTGACCACAGAACTTTCCTCCAGAAGGTCTTATCTTTGTCCATGGGATGTCAGATGAAACAAAAATTGAGTCCTGACTTAAACGTGTGGACAATGCTGAAGAAACAAGTACATGTCAGAAAACCAACACATTTAGCTGAACTGCACCAATTTTCTCAAGAGTAGTGGTCAAAAACTCAACCAGAAGCTTGTGGATGGCTACCAAAAGCGCCTTATTGCAGTGAAACTTGCCAAGGGACATGGAAGCAAATATTAACATTGCTGTATGTAGAGATGTCCGATAATGGCTTTTTTGCCGATATCCGATATTGTCCAACTCTTAATTACTGATTCCGATATCAACCGATACCGATATATACAGTCGTGGAATTAACACATTATTATGCCTAATTTTGTTGTGATGCCCCGCTGGATGCATTAAACAATGTAACAAGAATCTCCAAAATAAATCAACTCAAGTTATGGAAAAAAATGCCAACATGGCACTGCCATATTTATTATTGAAGTCACAAAGTGCATTATTTTTTTTTAACATGCCTCAAAACAGCAGCTTGGAATTTGGGACATGCTCTCCCTGAGAGAGCATGAGGAGGTTGAGGTGGGCGGGGGCGGGGGGTGTATATTGTAGCGTCCCGGAAGAGTTAGTGCTGCAAGGGCTTCTGGGTATTTGTGTTTATGTTGTGTTACGGTGCGGATGTTCTCCCGAAATGTGTTTGTCATTCTTGTTTGGTGTGGGTTCACAGTGTGGCGCATATTTGTAACAGTGTTTAAGTCGTTTATACGGCCACCCTCAGTGTGACCTGTATGGCTGTTGACCATGTATGCCTTGCTTTCACTTGTGTGTGTGTGAAAAGCCGTAGATATTATGTGATTGGGCCGGCACGCAAAGGCAGTGCCTTTAAGGTTTATTGGCGCTCTGTACTTCTCCCTACGTCCGTGTACACAGCGGCGTTTTAAAAAGTCATGAATTTTACTTTTTGAAAACGATACTGATAATTTCCGATATTACATTTTAAAGCATTTATCGGCCGATAATATCGGACTGCCGATATTATCGGACATCTCTTGCCGTATGTATACTTTTGACCCAGCAGATTCGGTCACATGTTCAGTAGACCCATTAAATTCATAAAAGAACCAAACTTCATGAATGTTTTTTGTGAGCAACAAGTATGTGCTCCAATCACTCTATCACAAAAAAATAAGAGTTGTAGAAATGATTGGAAACTCAAGACAGCCATGACATTATGTTTGGACTCTCACAATATTATGTCAGACCCACTCGACATCCATTGCAATCAGTCTCCCCTAGAGGGGGGTGGGTTACCCACATATGCAGTCCTCTCCAAGGTTTCTCATAGTCATTCACATCGACGTCCCACTGGGGTGAGTTTTTCCTTGCCCTTATGTGGGCTCTGTACTGAGGATGTCGTTGTGGCTTGTGCAGCCCTTTGAGACACTTGTGATTTAGGGCTATATAAATAAACATTGATTGATTGACATTGATGTTCTTTACAAGTGTATGTAAACTTTTGATCGCGACTGCAGGTTCAAAACGACGCCGTATTCGGGAAGTCTCCGCGGAGCCGAGCAAGAGGGACCGCCATGAGATGTTGCTGAGGCGTGGCGAGCGGAAAAAAGCGGTGACAGCCATCTCTCTTCCTCGCGCTTGACTTCCTCCAGGTGTCCTCGCGCGCGATAATCGCAACCTGCCGTCTCTGGAGAGCGAGCGTGTGTTTTTACTGCGCCTGTTTGAATGAGTGTATCTGTCCGCCGCCCAGGTAAGCCGCGCTGATTAAACTCCCGGCTGAGCGAAAAACACAGCCGGCTGCCGGTCGCGGCGACCCCGAACACGCATATGGCTGTTTCAGGGGGAAACAAATGGGCGTAAAATGACAAACACAGGTGCAGATGGCGCAGGGGAGGAAGGGGAGTCGTCTAACGCCGCCTGCGATGGCAAATGTCACGGATTTGAGTGCGATTGTGGGATTCTACCTGCCCGCCATCTCAGAGTTGTTATAGACGGGAATGTTGGGGCGCCCGCTGTTGTTGTAGGGCCCAAAATGGCAGTTGGGCGCTCCGAACCACTCGTCGAAGCCGTTCTTGGTGGGCAGGTACTGCGCTCTGTGGCCCAGATGCCTGCGGGTGAAAAGAAAGTGCGGTCGTCAACGTGGCTGACCGAGCATGTGCATTTCCACTCAGTCACATGTGCTGCACACGTTTCCACGTCACATTGGTTTTAAAAAGGCACACATCAGATTCTGTACACTCGAGTAAAAGTGGGAAATTGGAGATGCCGGCGGGTTATTTTTCCACGTTGAACGTCAATCAACATTTTCGACTGCAACATTTGTGGTGGCCAAACTTTTTGACTTGCATTGGGGTAAAAAAAAAAATCGGTCGAGGGCGTCGCCGCTATAAGCATTTAAGTCCCATCTTAAAACTCATTTGTATACTCTAGCCTTTAAATAGACCCCCCTTTTAGACCAGTTGATCTGCCGTTTCTTTTCTTTTCTCCTCTGCTCCCCTCTTCCTTGTGGAGGGGGTGGGGGGCACAGGTCCGGTGGCCATGGATGAAGTGCTGGCTGTCCAGAGTCGGGACCCGGGGTGGACCGCTCGCCTGTGCATCGGCTGGGAACATCTCTGCGCTGCTGACCTGTCTCCGCTCGGGATGGTGTCCTGCTGGCCCCACTATGGACTGGACTCTCACTATTATGTTAGATCCACTATGGACTGGACTCTTACTATTATGTTAGATCCACTATGGACTGGACTCTCACAATATTATGTCAGACCCACTCGACATCCATTGCATTCGGTCTCCCCTAGAGGGGGGGGGGGTTACCCACATATGCGGTCCTCTCCAAGGTTTCTCATAGTCATTCACATCGACGTCCCACTGGGGTGAGTTTTTCCTTGCCCTTATGAGGGCTTTGTACCGAGGATGTCGTTGTGGCTTGTGCAGCCCTTTGAGACACTTGTGATTTAGGGCTATATAAATAAACATCGATTGATTGATTGATATAAATAGTTGGTCTGCGTTAGCTAGACTGACCATACGTCCTCATTTGCAGGGCTGTCCGGGCGGGGTTTCTTAAATGCCTCAAATGTCCGGCATTTTGAGTCAGGGTTGCGTGTATTTTCAATGTACGTCCAGGGTTAAGAAGGGGTTAAAAACAAAACAAATTGTGAAGGTGTGCACACGCAGCAGCATTCATTTGTTCATATACTGTATGTACGTGTGTGTGTGTGTGTGTGTGTGTGTGTGTGTGTGTTGTTGTATTTCTACCCTTCTTGAGACATCAACAAGGAAAAGTAGCTTCCATATGAGGTGAACAAGTTAGGACATAAATCATGTACCCAATAAGGAAAACCATTGCATCTATCCATCCATCCATCTTCCTCCGCTTATCCGAGGTCGGGTCGCGGGGGCAGCAGTCTAAGCAGGGAAGCCCAGACTTCCCTCTCCCCAGCCACTTCGTCCAGCTCCTCCCGGGGGATCCCGAGGCGTTCCCAGGCCAGCCGGGAGACATAGTCTTCCCAACGTGTCCTGGGTCTTCCCCGTGGCCTCCTACCGGTCGGACGTGCCCTAAACACCTCCCTAGGGAGGCGTTCGGGTGGCATCCTGACCAGATGCCCGAACCACCTCATCTGGTTCCTCTCGATGTGGAGGAGCAGCGGCTTTACTTTGAGCTCCCCCCGGATGACAGAGCTTCTCACCCTATCTCTAAGGGAGAGCCCCGCCACCCGGCGGAGGAAACTCATTTCAGCCGCTTGTACCCGTGATCTTGTCCTTTCGGTCATGACCCAAAGCTCATGACCATAGGTGAGGATGGGAACGTAGATCGACCGGTAAATCGAGAGCTTTGCCTTCTGGCTCAGCTCCTTCTTCACCACAACGGATCGATACAGCGTCCGCATTACTGAAGACGCCGCACCGATCCGCCTGTCGATCTCACGATCCACTGCATCTAATAGAGAATGTCTCATTTGCACCCCTGGTGGTGAAATCTATCAAAATTAGGGTGGTCCCAAAAAGAAGGGATTTTTCAAATTGACTGTGTGTCGGTTTTAAAAGTGCTCCCATTCTGGTCAACATATGAAATAACAAGTGTGTGTAAAAATTTGAAGTGCTCCCACTCTGGTCAACATACCTGTATGTAATAACAAGTGTGTGTAAGAAATTGAAACGCGCCCTGTTTGGCCAAAATGTATTTTAAAAAATTTTAAAATATGTATATAGAGACATACTGTAATAACTTGTAGTAAATAATGAAGATTAAAAACCAATCTTGTCATAATTTTGCCAAGTCAAATTTCATGATTATTATAATATTGTCAACATTTTAAAGTTTTCTTATAAAATCGTGCCTTTTGTCGAGTAAAATTACGAATCTTTTCATAAAATTGCAAAAATTTTAAGCTTTTCTTGTAAAATTGCGACTATTATTGAGTAAAACTCTAACTTTTATCATAATATTGCACAAATGTTTTCTTGTAAAAATTTTGACTTGCGTTGAGTATAATGACGACTTTTTTTATAAAACTGCCAAAATTCTAAGTTTTTCTTGTGAAACTTTGACCTTTTTCTTGTGGAATTCCAACTCATTTTTCACAACAACAAGCTTTTTTATATTTGCATAGTATGTGTATGTTATTAATGTTGTAAATACAAATCTTTATATATCTAGAAAGGGTGGTCTTATAGAGGTAGGCATTTTTCGAAGGTGTGTGTGTGTGTGTGTGTGTGTGTGTGTGTGTGTGTGTGTGTGTGTGAGTGTGTGTGTGTGTGTGTGTGTGTGTGTGATAATGAGGGATATGGGTCATCAGGGTATTATTATTGTTTTTAAGTCTGTATAGCATTTTGTGTTGCATTTCTTTGATCTATGAAAAGTGCTTTATAAATGAAGTTTGATTGATTGATTGATTGATTGATTGATTCAAGTAAAACACATGAAGATAGAAAAAATAATAAATACCGTATTTTCCGGTCCATAAGGCGCATAAAAGGGGTCACATTATTATTATGTTTTTCTAAATGTAAAAGACTTCCTTGTGGTCTACATAACATGTAATGGTGTTTTTTTTGGTCAAAATGTTGCATAGATGATGTTTTACAGATCATCTTCAAGCCGCTTTCTGACAGTCGCTTCAGGATGTTTTGTGGGCGGTCTTATTCACGTGGCTCGCCTACGACAGCGTCTTCTCCCCGTCATCTTTGTTGTAGCGGTGTAGCGTGCAAGGACGGGAGTGGAAGAAGTGTCAAAAGATGGAGCTAACTGTTTTAATGACATTCAGACTTTACTTCAATCAATAACGGAGCAGCATCTCCTCATCCGGAAACAACAACACCGGAAATGTGTCCCGTGAAAAAACGTCCGACCGAGACTCTCTAATAACTAAAGTTCCTTGGGTGAATAATATAAACTCACTACACCGGTATGTTTTAGCGCTTTCATGGCGAGTTTACTGACAGATATAAGTAAGAACTTTACACTACTTTATATTAGAAATGGCAACAGTGGAGGATGAATGTCCCATAACAAGAAGATAGAGAAAAAGAAGAAGCTTATCGACTACGGTGTTGGCACGGACTACAAAGGCGGATGCGCGCAAATTTTCAGGATTCATGCAGATCCCAAATACAGAACAGCAGGTACCAGAAGGTAAGAAAAGTTGATTTTTTTGGTGGTAGCAGGGGTGTATAATGTAGCCTGTAAGCGTCAGGGCTGCATGGGATTTTGGGTATTTGTTCTGTTGTGTTTATGTTGTGTTAAGGTGCAGATGTTCTCCTGAAATGTGTTTGTCATTCTTGTTTGGTTTTGGTTCACAGTGTGGCGCATTATTAGTAAGAGTGTTAAAGTTGTTTTATATGGCCACCGTCAGTGTAACCTGTGTGGCTGTTGAGCAAGTATGCCTTGCTGTAACTTACTTGGGTCGCCCACATCTGCGGTCCTCTCCAAGGTTTCTCATTGTCATCCCACTGGGTTGAGTTTTTCCTTGCCCTGATGTGGGATCTGAACCGAGGATGTCGTTGTGGCTTGTGCAGCCCTTTGAGACACTTGTGATTTAGGGCTATATAAGTAAACATTGATTGATGGATTGACGTATTGTGATACAAAATAAACAAATAAAAAATAAACAAATAAAATAAAAACAATTCATTTTCTTTCAATAAGTTAAGAAAAAAAAAAGTTATTGTTATACAGTACGTATCTTGCCTCACCATGAGTCTTCTTCAAAATTAGGTGCAGTGTTGCTTTTGGACCAGGCTGGTCCAAAAGACACCTGAAAGTCCCATTTGGACAACACCTGAGACAAAGCAAAAGCCACTCACCATTTTCCAACTATCTTGCTGACATATCCTTTCTTTTTCAGCATCTGAGGTAACAGAATCTCATCCCTGGAGATCCCTCCCACAATCTCCTGCGGCGTATATGCTGTAAAAAAACCAAAAAAAACAGATGCACGTTTAGCGCGAGCTTTCAAGTAGCAGACGAGGAGAGGAGAGCGAGGACTTGACGTGATCTGCAGCTGCTTATTTGGCAGCAGTCGAGATATTTTTTGGGGGGGGAGTTTCGTACCGTTTCTGGCGTGGCCATTAGTGGTGTAGAAGCCATTCCGGACAGGCAGCCTCCCAGTGAGAAGTGCAGCTCTCGCTGTGTGGAACAATACGAAATAACTCACTTTTCATACATTTGGACATGTCAGTGGGTGTTAGAGACGGGATTTATGGCTCTCTGAAGGGAGTCGTTCAAAAGACTTTTTACATTTTACATCTTTTATTTTTTTTCTTGCAGAAGTTACTCGTTTTTATCAAGGAAATAATAATAAGCATGTAAAAAATAAGACTTTGATCTAAATCATTTAAATATTTTCCAATTTATACTCTATTGGTAGAAAATAATGATTAGAATTTCATCTGAGTTGTGTTGTCATTGTAAACATTCCATAATGTGGTACATTATTCCCATGCTTTGACAGTGAAAATTTTTTTCCCCTCACTTAACAAACTTTGTGGCACAAAGAAAACTACACAGTCTACAAATAACCTACATGCAAATCAACTTTAGCCAGCAGGCACAAGACGTTGATACAACGTTGATTCTACGCACATGTCCTTTAAAACTGACTTGGAAACAACGTTGCAAAATAGTTGTATTTGTAAATTGATGTCCCAAAGTTGTATCCACGTTGTTGGTTGGGAAATGACCAAATTTCAAAGGTCAACTCAACATCAGAACCTGACATTGAATAAACGTTGTGAAATAGCATGTTGTTTCAACGTTGTATTTGTGTGGTAGAATATTGGTTGGGAAATGACCAAAATTCAATGTTAAAATCAACGTCACAACCCGACATTAATTAAACGTCGTCAAAAAGCATGTTGTTTCAACGTTGTATTTGTGTTGTCGAACATTGATTGGAAGATGACCAACATTCAATGTTAAAATCAACGTCACAACACGACATTGATTAAACGTCGTCAAAAAGCATGTTGTTTCAACGTTGTATTTGTGTTTTAGAATATTAGTTGGGAAATGACCAAATTTCATTGGTCAAATCAACGTCACAATCCGACGTTGATTAAACGTCGTCAAAAAGCATGTTGTTTCAACGTTATGTTTGTTTTGTCAAATATTGGTTGGAAAATGACCAAATTTCAATGGTCAAATCAACGTCACAACCCGACGTTGATTATGTTGTTTCAATGTTGTATTTCTGTTGTAGATTGTTGGTTGGAAAATGACTAAAATTCAATGATCAAATTAATGTCACACCCCAACATTGATTCAACGTCGTCAAAAAGCACGTTGTTTCAACGTTGTATTAGTGTTGTAGAATATTGGTTGGGAAATGACCAAAATTCTATCTTAAAATCAACATCACAACCTGACATCGATTTAACGTCGTCAAATAGCATATTGTTTCAACGTTGTATTTGTGTTGTAGAATATTGGTTGGGAAATGACCAAAATTCAATGGTCAAATCAACGTCACAACCCAACATTGATTTAGACGTCATCAAAAAGCATGTTGTTTCAACGTTTTGTTTGTTTTGTCGAATATTGGTTGGGAAATGACCAAAATTCAATGGTCAAGCCAACGTCAGAACCCAACATTGATTAAACGTCGTCAAAAAGAATGTTGTTTCAACGTTTTGATTGTTTTGTCGAATATTGGTTGGAAAATGACCAAATTTCAATGGTCAAATCAACGTCACAACCCGATGTTGATTAAACGTCGTCAAATAGCATGTTGTTACAATGTTGTATTTCTGTTGTATTTTGTTGGTTGGAAAATTACTAAAATTCAATGGTCAAATTAATGTCACAACCCAACATTGATTCAACGTCGTCAAAAAGCATGTTGTTTCAACGTTGAATTAGTGTTGTAGAATATTGGTTGGGAAATGACCAAAATACCGTCAAAATCAACATCAGAACCTGACATCGATTTAACGTCGTCAAATAGCATGTTGTTTCAACGTTGTATTTGTGTTGTAGAATAATGGTTGGGAAATGACCAAAATTCAATGGTCAAATCAAAGTCAGAACCCAACATTAATTAAACGTCTTCAAAAAGCATGTTGTTTCAACGTTGTATTTGTGTTGTCGAACATTGATTGGAAAATGACCAACATTCAATGTTAAAATCAACGTCACAACACGACATTGATTAAACGTCCTCAAAAAGCATGTTGTTTCAACGTTGTATTTGTGTTTTAGAATATTGGTTGGAAAATTACCAAATTTCATTGGTCAAATCAACGTCACAATCTGACGTTGATTAAACGTTGTCAAAAAGCATGTTGTTTCAACGTTATGTTTGTTTTGTCGAATATTGGTTGGAAAATGACCAAATTTCAATGGTCAAATCAACGTCACAACCCGAAATTGATCAAACGTCGTCAATAAGCATGTTGTTTCAACGTTGTATTTGTGTTTTATAATATTGGTTGGAAAATTACCAAATTTCAATGGTCAAATCAACGTCACAACCCGACGTTGATTAAACGTCGTCAAATAGCATGTTGTTTCAATGTTGTATTTGTGTGGTGGAATATTGGTTTGGGAAATGACCAAACTTCAACGGTTGAATCAACGTCACAACCTGACATTGAATAAACGTAGTCAAAAAGCATGTTGTTTCAACGTTGTATTACCGTAGTGTTGTAGAATATTGGTTGGGAAATGACCAAAATACTGTCAAAATCAACATCAGAACCTGACATCGATTTAACGTCGTCAAATAGCATGTTGTTTCAACGTTGTATTTGTGTTGTAGAATAATGGTTGGGAAATGACCAAAATTCAATGGTCAAATCAAAGTCACAACCAAACGTTGATTTAGACATCAAAAAGCATGTTGTTTCAACGTTTTGTTTGTTTTGTCGAATATTGGTTGGAAAATGACCAAATTTCAATGGTCAAGTCAACGTCAGAACCCAACATTGATTAAACGTCGTCAAAAAGAATGTTGTTTCAACGTTTTGATTGTTTTGTCGAATATTGGTTGGAAAATTACCAAATTTCAATGGTCAAGTCAACGTCGTCAAAAAGAATGTTGTTTCAACATTGTATTTGTGTTGTAGAATGTTGGTTGGGAAATTAGAAAATTTCAATGGTCAAATCAAAGTCACAACCTGACATCGATTTAACGTCGTCAAATAGCATGTTGTTTCAACGTTGTATTTGTGTTGTAGAACATTGGTTGGGAAATGACCAAAATTCAATGGTCAAATCAACGTCACAACCCAACATTGATTTAGACGTCATCAAAAAGTATGTTGTTTCAACATTATGTTCTTTTTGTCGAATATTGGTTGGAAAATGACCAAATTTCAAAGGTCAAGTCAACGTCAGAACCCAACATTGATTAAACGTCGTCAAAAAGAATGTTGTTTCAACGTTCTATTTGTGTTGTAGAACATTGATTGAAAAATGACCAAAATTCAACGTTAAAATCAACGTCACAACCCGACATTGATTAAACGTCGTCAAAAAGCATGTTGTTTCAACGTTATGTTTGAGTTGTAAAATATTGGTTGGAAAATGACCAAAATTCAATGTTAAAATCACTGTCACATCCTGACATTGATTCAACGTCGTCAAAAAACATGTTGTTTCAACATTGTATTTGTGTTGTAGAATATTGGTTGGGAAATGACCAAAATTCAATGGTCAAATCAACATCCTAACCCAACATTGATTAAACGTTGTCAAAAAGCATGTTGTTTCAACGTTGAATTTGTGTTGTAGAATATTGGTTAGGAAATTACCAAATTTCAATGGTCACAACGTGACGTTGATTAAACGTCGTCAAAACGCATGTTGTTTCAACATTGTATTTGTGTTGTAGAATAATGTTCGGGAAATGACCAAAATTCAAAGTTAAAATCACTGTCACAACCTGACATTGAATAAACGTTGTCAAAAAGCATATTGTTTCAACATTGTATTTTGTTGTAGAATATTGGTTGGGAGATGACCAAAATTCAATGGTCAAATCAACATCCTAACCCAAAATTGATTAAACGTTGTCAAAAAGCCTGTTGTTTCAGCGTTGTATTTGTGTTGTAGAATAATGTTGGGAAATGACCAAAATTCAATGGTCAAATAAACGTCAAACATGGATTAAACATCATCAAAAAGCATGTTGTTTCAACGTTATGTTTGTTTTGTCGAATATTGGTTGGAAAATGACCACATTTCAACGCTCAAATCAACGTCGCAACCTAATATTGAATAAACGTTGTCAAAAAGCATGTTGTTTCAATGTTGTATTAGTTTTGTAGGATATTGGTTGGAAAATTACCAAATTTCAATGGTCAAATCAATGTCACAACCCGACGTTGATTAAACGTTGTCAAAAAGCATGTTGTTTCAACTTTGTATTTGTGTTGTAGAATATTGGTTGAAAAAGTACAAAGATTCAATGGTCAAATCAACGTCACAACCTGACATTAATTAAACGTCGTCAAAAAGCATGTTGTTTCAACGTTGTATTTGTGTTGTAAAATATTGGTTGGGAAATGACCAAAATTCAATGGTCAAATAAACGTCACAACCCAACATTGATTTAGACGTCATCAAAAAGCATGTTGTTTCAACGTTTTGTTTGTTTTGTCGAATATTGGTTGGAAAATGGCCAAATTTCAATGGTCAAGTCAACGTCAGAACCCGACATTGATTAAACGTCGTCAAAAAGAATGTTGTTTCAACGTTGTATTTGTGTTGTAGAACATTGATTGGAAAATAACCAAAATTCAATGGTCAAATCAACGTCACAACCTGACATTGAATAAACGTCCTCAAAAAGCATGTTGTTTCAACGTTGTATTTGTTTTGTAGAATATTGGTTGACGAATGACCAAATTTCAATGGTCAAATCAACGTCAGAACCCAACATTGATTCAACGTCCAAAATGTTCTTATGCCTTTTGAAAAATGAAGGACTATATGTCCTGTTGGGCTTTGGGACATAAAAGTAAATAACTGCCAGTGTATCGTGGACCTGTGAAAGAATTGAACATTTAAATTTTTACATTTGCCATTAAAAAAATCTTCTTAGGAAAACCATGTGTAATGGAGTAAAACACAAAAATGATGGCAAAAAATACAGTAGGGGGCGCGAGATCTCAAAAATATACATCACTAAAAAATATAAACAAAACTCAAATAAAAAACTAGTCGGCTCAGAACTACGAATCAATTCTTGTCGTCCCCTTGAAAGAGCCGTTCAAAAGACTCGCCTCGTTCGCCAACGTCACATCTTTAGTGGGTGTTGGTACTTCAGATTTTAGGGAACATTTATCCACAAAAACATGCATCTTTTCAACATGACAACACAACTGATGACTCACATGGTGAACAGAGAGGGTTGGCAGTGTAGAAGTTTGGAAGCAGCATGCCCTGTGCAGCCATGGCATCCAGGTTAGGGGTCTCCTTGGAGGGCTGACCCAGCACCCCCAGGTCACCCCAACCCATCTGGTAGCCAAGAGGAGACACAAATTCATTCATAGATTCAGTTTCAGAACACGTACAAAAACAGCAACTGGTAGTAAAGACATAATAATAAATGTTAGCTGTCATCAACATTCTGCCATTAAAACACAACATAACGTTTCAACAAAATAATAACGGAAACTCACGTCGTCCATAAGCATAATGATAATATTTGGGGCTGAAGTTTCTGCGAGGTTTTTTGTCCATAATATACATATTATTACACACAAAAAAGTGAACGTTTGAGCAGCCATCACAAAGCAGCAAATTGAGGAAGTGATTTTCTTCACGCGCATCTTCTGCGCAGGATTTCCGCATACAACGACTTTAAAAACTTTTTTTTTTTTACAAAGTAGATTTAAAATAGTAAACGATAATAAAAAAATCCATATTTGAGGCAAAGTATGTTTTTGGTTGATTAGATTTTTTATGAAATGGGGATTAAAGAACAAAAAAAAAAAGATCGGTTTAATTTGGATTTTATTTTGAAATACAAACAAGTCTTATTAAAAAACGAAGCGTTCTGTGTTTTATTGGCAAGGAGCAATAACTATATAAAAACGGGCTGATTGTATTGTAACATTTAAATCACTACTTAATAGAAACGAAAAAAATAATATGTAAAAAATGTTTTTTTTTCCCCAGATTTCCACACCGGAACCGGAAGTTGCTGTTTAAAGACGTTGTGACTGTCTTCTCCTGTGATAATCAATATGTTTTATACCATAAAAAACATAAACGCAGAATTCACCGTTTTTTGCAAGAGGCTGGGCTGAATCTTGTCTTTTATAATATAAAACACATATAAAACACATCTGTTTTTGGTCCGTTTTTTCATTTCTGCTGACTAATGATTTCGATTTTTTTTTTGTCATATGAAAAATAAAATGAATAAAATCTTTACTTATATATTCGACACTGAAAAAGAAGAACGCTTAGTTTTTCCAATTTAATTTTCTGTGTTTCTAAATAAAAATCCATACAAACAAATCGTGTTTTTGTTTGTCAAGATAATTCAATGACCAAAATACACACTGACCTTATTAGTGACGTAGTCATAATGGGAAAATCTTTAATATTTTTGGGAACATATTGTTTTTTGAAAATCGTTTTTTTCCATCTTCCTGGTACTGTTTCGTTTACCGTGTCTTGAATATTTGTCATAATATGTATAATTGACATAATACGTTGATAAATCATGTATTTAAACTGTATATTCCTGCTCTAAAGACGTTGCGCTTCTGTTCTAGTCTCAATCTGAGTACCATGTTCCGTTTTTTACTACGGTACGTAAACGTCTCTATGTCACGTGATCACGGTGACAGCACCCACAACAGGAAGAGAACTAAAATGGCGGTGTGCATAGCAGTAATAGCCAAAGAGGTATTACTTTCTCCTTTTTATCCGCAAAATAGCAGTTATTATTGGATGTAGGAGCGTTCTTACACACCTAACGTTTAAAATGCATTGGAGTAGTGTCGGATTACTAATGGCATTAGCATGCGGGTGCATTAACATTGTACAAGTGGTTGCAATGTGACTGGGTTGTTATTGTGTTTTCTGATTTGGTGTTTTTTTTTCTAGAACTACCCGCTCTTTATCCGCAGCCTTCCCACGCAGAATGAGCTGAAATTCCACTACACGGTGCACACCTCCCTGGATGTGGTGGAGGCGAAGATCTCTGCTGTGGGGAAGGCACTTGGGGACCAGAAAGAACTCTACTTGGGTCTTCTCTACCCCACTGAAGATTACAAAGTGTATCCTTTTTTTTAATTTTTATTTTTTATTTTTTGCATTTAAGACTTTAGTGACGTTCAATGTTAACAATGTGCATGCAGTTGTTGGATCTGGTCTCTAAAAACAAGCATTTGCATAATTGGACAATAGCAAATGTGTCACAAATGTATTTATTATAAATATAATGTACTTTTTTTTTTAATTGGCACTTAATTAATTGGTTTTCATGCAGGGATGTCCAAACAAGTAAGCGTGGGCCATTTTGATATGCTTTTATTTTGTAAAAAAAAAAAAGGCTTTCACATCCATCCATTTTCTACCGCTTAATCCCTTCGGGGTCGCGGGGGGCGCTGGAGCCTATCTCAGCTACAATCGGGCGGAAGGCGGGGTACACCCTGGACAAGTCGCCACCTCATCGCAGGGCCAACACAGAAAGACAGACAACATTCACACCCACATTCACACACTAGGGACCATTTAGTTTTGCCAATCAACCTATCCACAGGTGCATGTCTAAAACAGATATTATATATATTTAATGGCAAAACTTAGTGTCAGCTTTCTGTTATAGGTGACTAAGTATATTAATTTTCATTATTAGTTCTAACTTTTCAGCTTTTTCTCATTACGTTTAGATTTTTTGCTCCTTTTTCTTATATTTTACTCAAATGTACAGGTAATATTATTACAATTGTGTAACTGCATAAGCTAGTGTGTCAAAAACTCTGCCTGTACGAAAACATTAATGTTTACCAGTGTGTATTATTGTTTTTTTCTCCAAATTAATTACCGGGTAATTCATAAATTAGTATTTTAATTTTTTAATTAACGAACTAAACTTTGTTTATTTTTATTTTTTTATTTTGAGAGCTTTTAATATTTTAGATCAGGTATCTAAAAAATAATTTCCACCAAAATCAAGTATGTGGGGACTATTTTTTTTTTTTTTTTTTTTTTTTAAACAAATATTATGTATATTAGTATATTCTTAGTTTAAAAATGTCATCTTTTTCTCATTACATTCCGATTTTTTGCTCCTTTTTCTTATATTTGACTCAAATGTACGGGTAATGTTATTACAATTGTGTAACTGCATAAGCTAGTGTGTCAAAAACTCTGCCTGTACAAAAATATTAATGTTCAGTTACACGTTTACCAATGTATATTATTTCTTTATTTTTTTAATTAATTACCGGGTAATTCATAAATTAGTATTACTTTATTTTTTTAATTAACAAACTAAACTTTGTTTATTTTTATATTTTTATTTTGAGAGCTTTTAATTTTTTAGATCAGGTGTGTCAATTTTTTTTTCCCACCAAAAGCAAGTATGTGGGGACCATTTTAATTTTTTTGTATTTAAAAAAAACAAATATGTATATTAGTATATTCTTAGTTTAAAAATGTCATCTTTTTCTCATTACATTCTGATTTTTTGCTCCTTTTTCTTATATTTTACTCAAATGTACAGGTAATATTATTACAGTTGTGTAACTGCATAAGATAGTGTGTCAAAAACTCTGCCTGTATGAAAACATTAATGTTTACCAGGGTGTATTATTGTTTTTTTCTCCAAATTAATTACCGGGTAATTCATAAATTAGTATTTTAATTTTTTAATTAACAAACTAAAGTTTGTTTATTTTTATTTTTTTATTTTGAGAGCTTTTAATATTTTAGATCAGGTATCTAAAAAATAATTTCCACCAAAATCAAGTATGTGGGGACTTTTTTTTTTTTTTAAACAAATGTTATGTATATTAGTATATTCTTAGTTTAAAAATTTCATCTTTTTCTCATTACATTGCGATTTTTTGCTCCTTTTTCTTATATTTTACTCAAATGTACGGGTAATATTATTACAATTGTGTAACTGCATAAGCTAGTGTGTCAAAAACTCTGCCTGTACAAAAATATTAATGTTCAGTTACACGTTAACCAATGTATATATATATATATATATATATATATATATATATATATATATATATATATATATATATATATACATATATATCTTTTAAATTAATTACCGGGTAATTCATAAATTAGTATTATTTTATTTTTTTAATTAACAAACTAAACTTTGTTTATTTTTATATTTTTATTTTGAGAGCTTTTAATTTTTTAGATCAGGTGTGTCAATTTTTTTTCCCACCAAAAGCAAGTATGTGGGGACAATTTTCATTTTTTTGTATTTTTAAAAAACAAATATTATGTATATTAGTATATTCTTAGTTTAAAAATGTCATCTTTTTCTCATTACATTATAGTTTACTCAAAAGTACAGGTAATATTATTACAATTGTGTAACTGCATAAGCTAGCGTGTCAAAAACTCTGCCAGCACGAAAATATTAATGTTCAGTTACACGTTTACCAGTGTATATTATTTTATTTTATTTTTTTCAAATTACTGGGTAATTCATAAATTAGTATTATTTTAATATTTTAATTAACAAACTAAACTTTGTTTATTATAATTTTTTTATTTTGAGAGCTTTAAATATTTTCCACCAAAAGCAAGTATGTGGGGACAATTTGAATTTTTTTGTATTTTTAAAAAACAAATATGTATATTAGTATATTCTTAGTTTAAAAATGTCATCTTTTTCTCATTACATTCCGATTTTTTTGCTCCTTTTTCTTATATTTTACTCAAATGTACGGGTAATATTATTACAATTGTGTAACTGCATAAGCTAGTGTGTCAAAAACTATGCCTGTACGAAAATATTAATGTTCAGTTACACGTTTGCCAGTGTATGTTATTGTTTTTTCCAAATTAATTACCGGGTAATTCATCAATTAGTATTATTTATTTTTTTATTAATTAAGTAAAACATTTTTATTTTTATTTTTTTAATTTGAGAGCTTTTAATATTTTATTTGTGTCTAAAAAAAAAAATGTCACCAAAAGGTATGTGGGGACCATTTTTATTTATTTATTTTTAAACAGATATGTATATTTAAAAAACAACAACATTGTGTTATGAGTGACTCAGTATATTCTTAGTTTAAAAATGTCATCTTTTTCTCATTACATTCCGATTTTTTGCTCTTTTTTTCTTAGATTTTCATTTTTTTCCAAACAACCTTTTTTAATGTAAGCAAGCAGTCATTTTGCATAGATGGCATAGAGCGAGATTTTTCCAAAAAAAAACATTTCCAAAAAATACATCTGGCTTATTTTCTCTGTGTTTATTATTAACCTACTTATTCCTGGTAAAAAGCGCAAAAATTAGGGAAAAAAAACAAGTCCTCTTTCTCCATTTGGATTCTCTGCCTGTTTGTTGTTGATGTTATCCCACATAGCAATTGTTTATCTTACTGAAAGTGCAAATCTAAACAATATTTGTAAACGGAGCATTTTCCCACACAGCTCTGGTACTGGATGTCATTGCAAGTTGATCCTTAAGCAGTTGACTAGATATGGATATGTCACAAACTCCAGGGTCAAATTTGTCATTGTGGTGGACTCTTCCAACACGTCGTTACGGGACAATGAAATAAGAAGTGTGAGTGTAAATGCGCACAAAGTCACCTTCCGCAGTCAGTTTGTTGGCCAAGTGGCACTTATTGTAACTTTTCTCTCCAGATGTTCCGAAAACTGCACAACTCCTTCACCGATGTAATGTGCAACCCATTCCACACACCTGGCAACCCTATTCAGTCCAAGTGAGTTCACGCGTAGCAAATAGTGTCCATGTAGTAGTAGAGATCGACCGATGTGGATTTTTCAGGGCCGATACGGATTATTAGTAGACACGGAGGCCGATATTTGGAAACAATATTCATTTGCATTTAAACATGAATAGTGAAAAAAATAAATACAAAAGGAATCGTCTGACCAGTCGCTACATAATGTAGTTAATTTAGCACCAAAATGTTTTAAGATGGCGGACATTTCTACCTGGATGCTACAGAAAGTATGAGAATGTGTGAGCTGCTGCCTGCCCTTCTGTACTTCTCTCCAGATGTTCCGGAAACTGCACAACTCCTTCGCCGATATTTGTCAAGATTTTTTTTTACACAGAGTCTAGATATCTTTTCTCTCGTCCTCATGTCCATCCATCAGTCGCCTTATTTTAGGGGTGTCAAACGGGTTTTTGGGGCGGCATAGCTCGGTTGGTAGAGCGGCCGTGCCAGCAACTTGAGGGTTCCAAGTTCGATCCCTGCTTCCGCCATCCTAGTCACTGCCGTTGTGGCCTGGGGCAAGACACTTCAGCCACCTGCTCCCAGTGCCACAGATATTGGGTCTCACTATGTAAAAGCGCTTTGAGTCACTAGAGAAAAGCGCTATATAAATATAATTCACTTCACTTCATTGAGAGCCACATTGCAGTAATGGCTGCCTTCATAGGGCCACTTTTTTTATGAATTGAAATGATGCATGCGGGCAATAACCTGTAATTAATAATAAATAAATAAAAACATCGTTTGACAGCATTAATGTAAATGTATACCAGTAATCACCTCATATTACATGATTGCCTATATCCAGAGGTGGGTAGAGTAGCCAGAAATTGTACTCAAGTAAGAGTACTGGTACTTTAGAGATTTATTACTCAAGTAAAAGTAAGGAGTAGTCACACAAATATTTACTTGAGTAAAAGTAAAACGTATGTTGTGAAAAAACTACTCAAGTACTGAGTAACTGATGAGTAACCTGTTGGTTTAATGATGACGGCAACAAATAATGCACAAAAACATAAAAATAGCAATGAGCAAATTCAGAGCCAGGAATATCTCTTAAGCAACTAAAACAATAATATATATTAAATTATAATACATTAACATAAAAAAAATTAAGGCAAATTGAGCCACAATAACTTAACAGCACCATAGCCTCAGTAGGCAGAGATTACAAAGGAAAATAACAAGTTAGCCTTTACGCAAACCGTAAACTCTGATAGGTGTGGGTTGCACCTGGGAACACACTGTGCACTTCTGATTGGTGTTTGTATGCATGCGTGTGCGACTGTGTGTGTGTGTGTCTGTCTGTCTATGAGGCTGCAGTGCGTTAATAAATGTCCCCACACGATGTACATTTGACAGTGATTCATAGCAGGGAAGCTAACATCAGCCTACGGTGACAGCCAAAATATCTACTAACGTTACTTACCGCCATGTGCTGCCTCAAATTTGATGTTGAGTTCATGTAAGCTTAAGCTTGTTGTTGTTTGCCACTGAAACTTTATGTGCAGTTAATCATGTGACCGCCTGGCTCTGTTTGATTGGTGAAACGGAGTCAAACGTCACCAGTGACTGCATTTGATTGGTGAAACGCAGGCATGTGATAGATCCTACTTTGAAGGTCTGTCTGACAAACCAAAACAAAGCGTGCATTAACAGATCGATAAAAATCAGTAGCGAGTAGCGAGCTGAATGTAGATAAATGGAGCGGAGTAAAAGTAGCGTTTCTTCTCTATAAATATACTCAAGTAAAAGTAAAAGTATGTTGCATTAAAACTACTCTTAGAAGTACAATTCATCCCAAAGGTTACTCAAGTAGATGTAACAGAGTAAATGTAGCGCGTTACTACCCACCTCTGCCTATATCTTTACTAACCTATTTTTGTAATACACTATATATATTTGGCATGATTAGATAACGTTTAGAAGATACACATTTGTTCCTGTCAAAATCAAAATAATTATTTGCATTTAGTAAAAAAAATGAAGTATTTCATTAACACACACTTTTCCCAGGCTTTCGCGGGCCAGATCTGGCCCCCGGGCCTCGAGTTTGACACCTGCGCGTTATTTGATCGAATGACGGAACATGAAACTCGTGACGCTCCTTTTAACGAGCCCCAGGCTTCGAGTGCTGCAGTAGCGAAAGCAAAACGACACCGGTGCAGGCGCCAGGGAAGAAGGACAAAAACTGGATTTCCCGGCCAAAAATCAGAAGTTTTGATAAGCGGGGACGACGTATTGTAGGTGATGCGAGGAGTGAAAGGGGGTGGGCATGGCTTAGCTGATGTCTAAACATATTTGGAGAGAATTGACATTGAGAAATTTGTATTTTTAAATAAAAAATTGGGCTCCAGCAAAAAAAAAAAAAAAAAAGATAACTTTTCTCATGTAGGACAAACGGGCTGGTGCTTGATTGGCGGTTTTTATTAGGGATGTCCGATATTATCGGCCGATAAATGCTTTAAAATGTAATATCGGTATCGATTTCAAAAAGTACAATTTATGACTTTTTAAAACGCCGCTGTGTACACGGATGTAGGGAGAAGTACAGAGCGCCAATAAACCTTAAAGGCACTGTCTTTGCGTGCCAGCCCAATCACATATCTACGGCTTTTCACACACACACACAAATGAATGCAAGGCATACTTGGTCAACAGCCATACAGGTCACACTGAGGGTGACCGTATAAACAACTTTTTAACACTGTTACAAATATGCGCCACACTGTGAACCCACACCAAACAAGAATGAAACACATTTCGGGAGAACATCCGCACCGTAACACAACAGAACAAATACCCAGAAGCCCTTGCAGCACTAACTCTTCCGGGACGCTACAATATACATCCCCCGCCTCAACCTCCTCATGCTCTCTGAGGGAGAGCATGTCCCAAATTCCAAGCTGCTGTTTTGAGGCATGTTAAAAAAAATAATGCACTTTGTGACTTCAATAATAAATATGGCAGTGCCATGTTGGCATTTTTTTCCATTACTTGAGTTGATTTTGGAAAACCTTGTTACATTGTTAAATGCATCACAACAATATTAGGCATAATGTGTTAATTCCACGACCGGTTGATATCGGAAATTAAGAGTTGGACAATATCGGCAAAAAAGCCATTATCGGACATCTCTAGTTTTTACTATTTGTTTTAATACTGAATATTAGTATATGTGCATATATTGTATCTGCTAATGTAGTTATGTTGTGGTTAAAAAAATAAATAGAAAAAGAGGCAGATACGGGTCGAAATGCCAATAACCGGTCGATCCCTACTATGTAGTCTGTTGTCTTCCTTTTAGTAATGAAACTTTTCCTCCTTCAGGGCGTTTGATGAAATGGTCTCGGGCATGATGGCTCAAGGAGGATGAAGTCTTCCATGTATGTGACCTGTTTCAACGCACGTGTAAATAAATGAAGTGTCAGATCAATGTTTTTATTTGTTCACATATAAAGCAAAAAGGATGTACAAGTTAAACAGGGAGAGGAGCTCTACACAGCAAGCAGAAACAAATACATTTGTTAAAATGAAAGAGCACAGCTACTGGACTACAACAACGTGGTCTCTCCCCGTCATGCATTTACACAACACAAGCTTAAAAAGCAACTACCTGGAGGACGGATGCAGACAACTGGAACTAGTAATGCCTGGAAACGTTTGCTCTTTAAAACCAGTCCATTCGCCCACTTGGTACACAAGGGGGAGGGGCTCACTAGCGCTGCTGGGCGTAGTGTTGTCCGCTTGTCCCCGCCCCCAGCTCCTCCGAAGGCGGGGTGATGAGTAGAAGGCAAGGGTAGCGCTTGGACGTCTGTTCGTGGTAGTCCATGTGGCCCCACTGTCTCTTGCCCTGAGGGGGACCGCCGTAGTAAGGGTGAGGGTTTTGGTGCTGGGGTCTCGAGGACTGGTAGCGGAACCTGCCCCGCGAGCCGGGCTGCCCCCTCGGGGGTTGGAAGCCTCGGCCTCTGCCTCGCGAGTGACCGCCCCGGTGCCCTCCCCGGTCTGTGGTGCTGATGCCGGGCATGTTGGTCCTTTTGGGCATCACCTGAAATGTAAAAATGCTTTTTAAAAATCACGACCTTATAGGGGGGAAAATATGATTACCGTACGTCCAAATAAACTACAACCAACACAATGTCAGCTCACATTGTCACACAACCAGCTCACTAAACTTTGTGGACATTATTAAAAAAAAAGTGCAAACCCAAAACCAGTGAAGTTGGCATGTTGTGTAAATGGTAAATAAAAACAGAATACAATGATTTGCAAATCCTTTTCAATTTATATTCAATTGAATAGACTGCAAAGACAAGATATTTAATGTTCAAACTGAGAAACAACATTTTTTTTGCAAATAATCATTAACTTAAAATTTAATGGCAGCAACACATTGTAAAGAAGTCGGCACAGGGGCATTTTTACCACTGTGTTACATACCCACACTCTTTTACTACAAAGCCACGCTGTTGTAACACGTGGCTTGGCATGGTCTTGCTGAAATAAGCAGGGGCGTCCATGATAACGTTGCTTGGATGGCAACATATGTTGCTCCAAAACCTGTATGTACCTTTCAGCATTAATGGTGCCTTCACAGATGTGTAAGTTACCCATGTCTTGGGCACTAATACACCCCCATACCATCACAGATGCTGGCTTTTGAACATTGCGCCTAGAACAATCCGGATGGTTCTTTTCCTCTTTGTTCCGGAGGACACGACGTCTACAGTTTCCAAAAACAATTTGAAATGTGAACTCGTCAGACCACAGAACACTTTTCCACTTTGCATCAGTCCATCTTACATGAGTTCGGGCCCAGCAAAGCCGGCAGCGTTTCTGGGTGTTGTTGATAAATGGCTTTGGCTTTGCATACTAGAGTTTTAACTTGCACTTACAGATGTGGCGACAAACAGTAGTTGCGGACAGTGGTTTTCTGAAGTGTTCCTGAGCCCATGTGGTGATATCCTTTACACACTGTTGGTTTTTGATGCAGTACCGCCTGAGGGATCCAAGGTCACGGGCATTCAATGGTTTTTAGCCTTACTCATACCTGCCAACTTTTGAAATCAGAAAAACCTAGTAGCCACGGTCCAGGGGCCGCAGGCCCCGGTAGGTCCAGGACAAAGTCCTGGTGGGGGGTTCAGGTTCGCCCCCCCGACGCAAAATGATTATTAGCATTCAGACAGGTTAAAATGTTGCTAAAACCATCACTTTTCTATCAGTCACAGTGACTTTTCAAAACAAAAATATTACAGCATAAATCATATGGGTTGATTGACATGTTTATTCTGTAAGCTAACTTCAATAGTTTGAAATTATTTTGACAGTTAATGCCAGTTATCCTGTCACAAGACTTCAATTTGTTAATTGAAAGTATAAACAGTATAAACACTTTTTACAGTAAACAAATGGTAAAACAGTACTAAACAATTCCATTAAAAAAAAAAATTGGTGTCATTATTAACTTTCTGTCCAAGCTTGTATAATCTACTGCCTTGTTCAATTGTAAAAAATATTCTGTGCCTAAAATTCACATTTCTATCACAATTATCATACTGTAAACATGGCAAGCTAACTTCATTAAAATTAATAGTCCTGTCAATAGCATGGAATTACAATTCAAATGTAGTTTTTTTGTAAGCCTTTCAAAAGAATTCAAAATATGAAAAATGAATGAAAATTAATTTAAGCCATCAGATACTTGAAAAGTGGCACATCACATCTCTAATGTAATCATTTTAACTTTTCAACAGAAATAGCACTGCAAAAATATTAAGGACATACTTCTGTATTTTGGTAGTTATGCTGTCAACATTTAACAAGATTTCTTCAACTTGGACTTGAAAGCATAAATAGTATAAACACTTTTAACAGTATAACAGTACTAAACAATTCCAATAGATAACATTGGTGTCATTACCTTTTTGTGGCTAAAATCCAAATTTATTCTATCAGATTGATGTGATCATGCCAGTGCGATTGGAAGTTCATGCTCAATTATTGCCTCCGTAAATAAAACTTCGGCATTTATCACATGCAAAGAATCTGTTTGGGCGACGAAAAACGTTGAAAGTTTTCCACTTGTATCGCTAGCAACGGCATTAGACTTGTGTTTTTTTGTCCCAACGTGGTCTTTTACATCGCTAATTCCTCCGTGTCCGATCGAAAAATCTTGTCTGCACAAGGTGCAATTCACGTAGTTTTCACCCTTTTTGGAACGGATAATTATTCCCGGATAGGCTTTTGAATATTCTTCACGGAATGACTGCAGTTTTCTTTTCGGTTTAAGACTCGTTTGCGATTTTTCTCCGGCTGATTCCATGATCGTTCGCTCGTTTGGAAACAATGGCAACAGGTGCCTCGTGCTTGGCAGCGGTGCTATAAATAGCCTCGCGCATGGCATTCGGAATGGCTCGATAGGAAGTTACGGGAAGCAGTGTCGATTGTCATTGTTGTTACGCGATTTCGTGAATAAAACCTAAAAAATCACTGCAACCGTAACCCGGAATAGGTTGATGAAAACCGTACTAATTACGGGAAAACCCGAAGTAGTTGGCAGGTATGCTTACTGCTTACGTGCAGTGGTTTCTCCAGATTCTCTGAACCTTTTGATGATATTACGGACCGTAGATGGTGAAATCCCTAAATTCCTTGCAATAGCTGGTTGAGGAATGTTGTTCTTAAACAATTTTCTCACGCATATGATCACAAAGTGGTGACCCTCGCCCCATCCTTGTTTGTGAATGACTGAGCATTTCATGGAAGATGCTTTCATACCCAATCATAGCACCCACATGTTCCCAATTAGCCTGTTCACCTGTGGGTTGTTCCAAATAAGCGTTTAATGAGCATTCCTAAACTTTCTCAGTCTTTTTTGCCACTTGTGCCAGCTTTAAAAAAAAATGTTGCAGGCATCAAATTCCAAATGAGCTAATATTTGCAAAAAATAAAGTTTTCCAGTTTGAACGTGAAGTATCTTGTCTTTTCCGTCTATTCAATTGAATATAGGTTGAAAAGGATTTGCAAATAATTGTATTCTGTTTTTATGATTTACACAACGTGCTAACTTCACTGGTTTTGGGTTTTGTATCATTACACCCATATAAATCCACGACAAGGCATGATGGGTAATATGCATATCAATTCTCTCCATACTTTGCAATGTTTGGCGCATTTTAGCTGCTTGATAGGTCGTTTCAGAAGTAAAATAAGGCAGAAGTTGTACTTTCACATACTATTAATAGTCAATGTTTTATTGTTTATACTTCATATTGCAGTATTGTGAGTGTCTGATGTGTTGGCCACATTACATCAGATATTCTACAGCATTTCTGGCTTAAATTAAAGGGGAACATTATCACCAGACCTATGTAAGCGTCAATATATACCTTGATGTTGCAGAAAAAAAGACCATATATTTTTTTAACCGATTTCCGAACTCTAAATGGGTGAATTTTGGCGAATTAAACGCCTTTCTATTATTCACTCTAGGGAAGCAATCCGCCATTTTCTCACTTTCGTCAGTGTGTTGTCGGAGGGTGTAACAACACGAACAGGGACGGATTCAAGTTGCACCAGTGGCCCAAAGATGCGAAAGTGGCAAGAAATTGGACGAAATTTGTTCAAAATACGAGGCTGTGGGGAAAGCCGACGAAATGGTCAGTCGTTTGTTCCGCACACTTTACCGACGAAAGCTATGCTACGACAGAGATGGCAAGAATGTGTGGATATCCTGCGACACTCAAAGCAGATGCATTTCCAACGACAAAGTCAAAGAAATCTGCCGCCAGACCCCCATTGAATCTGCCGGAGTGTGTGAGCAATTCAGGGACAAAGGACCTCGGTAGCACAGCAAGCAATGGCGGCAGTTTGTTCCCGCAGACGAGCGAGCTAAACCCCCTGGATGTCTTGGATGATCAAGAGAAGAATATCGACCCTAGCTTCCCTGGCCTGCTGACATCAACTCCAAAACTGGACGGATCAGCTTTCAGGATGAGGGTATGTCTACAGAATATATTAATTGATGAAAACTTTATTCATTACTCGCGGTTTTACGTAAATTATTATACATAAACTGTGTTTACCAATAATTTAGCTTAAAAACATTTTTTTTTTTTCAATCATTCGAGTACATTCGGGTAGTCTTGTGTAATGCAGTATTTTGTGTCTATTTAGGTATGGTTAACCTGAGTGCTGAAATTGTGGAAAAATATATGTTCTTAGCGCGCCTGAAATGGGCTGTCTGCACTCTCAAAGTGCATCCATCCATCCATCCATTTTTTACCGCTTATTCCCTTTGGGGTAGCGGGGGGCGCTGGAGCCTATCTCAGCTACAATCGGGCGGAAGGCGGGGTACACCCTGGACAAGTCGCCACCTCATCGCAGGGCCAACACAGATAGACAGACAACACTCACACTCACATTCACACACTAGGGCCAATTTGGTGTTGCCAATCAACCTATCCCCAGGTGCATGTTTTTGGAGGTGGGAGGAAGCCGGAGTACCCGGAGGGAACCCACGCAGTCACGGGGAGAACATGCAAACTCCACACAGAAAGATCCCGAGCCTGGGATTGAACCCCAGACTACTCGGCACCTTCGTATTGTGAGGCAGACGCACTAACCCCTCTGCCACCGTGCTGCCCTTCTCTCAAAGTGCATGTTGTTGCCAAATGTATTTCATATGCTGTAAACCTAGTTCATAGTTGTTAGTTGACTTTAATGCCAAACAAACACATACCAATCGTTGGTGAGAAGGCGATCGCCGAATTCGTCCTCGCTTTCTCCCGTGTCGCTGGCTGTCGTGTCGTTTTCGTCGGTTTCGCTTGCATACGGTTCAAACCGATATGGCTCACTAGCTTCAGTTTCTTCTTCAATTTCGTTTTCGCTACCTGCCTCCACACTACAACCATCCGTTTCAATACATTCGTAATCTGTTGAATCGCTTAAGCCGCTGAAATCCGAGTCTGAATCCGAGCAATTGTCGCTATAGCTTGCTGTTCTATGCGCCATGTTTGTTTGTATTGGCTTCACTACGTGACGTCACAGGAAAATGGACGGGTGTATATAACGATGGTTAAAATCAGGCACTTTGAAGCTTTTTTTTTAGGGATATTGTGTGATGGGTAAAATTTTGAAAAAAACTTCGAAAAATAAAATAAGCCACTGGGAACTGATTTTTAATGGTTTTAACCCTTCTGAAATTGTGATAATGTTCCCCTTTAAGCATTTTCAAGCAAATGGATAAATGAACTACACATCAATACTACGGCAGTATCGGCCACTAGATGGGACGTACTATGTTTTTTGGACAGCGTGGCGCAGTTGGGAGAGTGACTGTGCCAGCAACCTGAGGGTTCCTGGTTCAATCCCCACCTTCTACCATCCTAGTCACGTCCGTTGTGTCCTTGGGCAAGACACTTCACCCTTGCTCCTGATGGGTCCTGGTTAGCGCCTTGCATGGCAGCTCCCGCCATCAGTGTGTGAATGTGTGTGTGTATGTGGAAATAGTGTCAAAGCGCTTTGAGTTCCTTAAAAAGGTAGAAAAGCGCTATACAAGTATAACCCATTTACCATTTTGGTACAATGCTTTTACTTGTGAGAAATATTTGAAGGTAGTTCATACCTTAAGGACTCTTCCTCTGAACAAAGTCTCGTGCAGCCCAACGGCACTCTGCACCGAGTTGCGATCAGAGAACTCGATGTAAGCAAAGCTGGGAGACAAAAATAAAAAACAAATAAGCCAGGAATAATAATAATGCGTCGTCGACAAGACGATATGATTGGAAAATGATGTTGATGTTGAACTGACCCTTTAGGGTGACCGGAAAATCTGTCACAGAGGATGGTGACACGGTTGACGGGACCACAGCCGTTAAAATGGATCTCCAGCTCATCTGCAGTGGCTCCATAGTCCACCTGGGATGGGAAATGAAGCACGGTGTGTCATAGGAGCAAAAGGATATAAACACCAGGGAAAGGTTTATTTAATAAGTAATATAATTAGTTGACCTGACACGTGTGTTGCTTACATTGTGTGTTTTTTTCTGTGTTACCAATCAGTTTGGAGCATGTGTTGGAGGGATGAATACTGCAATATATTATGATACATCATATATAGGAAACATTTGAATTGTGTATCTTTCATCTTTCCTGTGTAAGACAAGAACACATGTTTCATTTTTTATGCATTCTAACTCCTAAAATATGACAAGTATGAGGTGGCTAACAATGCAGCTAATGGGAGTACCGTATTTTTCGGATTATAAGTCGCAGTTTTTTTTCATAGATTGGCCGGGGGTGCGACTTATACTCTGGAGCGACTTATGTGTGAAATTATTAACACGTTACCGTAAAATATCAAATAATATTATTTATCCCATTCACGTAAGAGACTAGACGTATATCAGCAATCGTCACGCAGCCAAGGATCGACAAAGCATGGTCTTCAGTGACAACCGAAACCATCCTGTCCGGATTCAGAAAGGCTGGAAGAATTGGAACTGCAACTGACGATGACTCTGACGTAAGCGACGTACCGATAGAAGAGGAAGCGGCGCATTGTCTACCTTTGAAGTTGGCAGAGTTGTTTAGAAGAGACACCGAGGAAGAAGATTTCATGGGATTTAGCGATTAGGAGTGACAGATTGTTTGGTAAACGTATAGCATGTTCTATATGTTATAGTTATTTGAATTAGGGATGTCCCGATCCAGGTTTTTGCACTTCCAATCCGATACCGATATTGTTTTTGCACTTCCGATCCGATACTGACCGATACCGGCCTATCCGAGCATGTATTAAAGTTTAAAGTTATTTAGCCTACTTAGTTGTCAGAATCATGTTGAAAAGGGTTTTAGTACTCTTGATAACAACTAGCCAGCTGAATTAGGGGAGTTTGAATAATACACAATGGTTGGTAACAAGAAACTGACCTGTTTATTCAAGGATAAACACAAAATAGACAAAATTATACATGACAAACAGAAATGGCATCATTGAAACTAGGGCTGGGCGATATGGCCTTTTTTTAATATTGCGATATTTTAAGGCCATATTGCGATACACGATATATATCTCGATATTTTGCCTTAGCCTTGAATGAACACTTGATGCATATAATCACAGCAGTATGATGATTCTATGTGTTTTGATTGATTGAGACTTATTAGTAGGTTGCACAGTGAAGTACATATTCCGTACAATTGACCACTAAATGGTAACACCCCAATAAGTTTTTCAACTTGTTTAAGTCGGGGTCCACTTAAATTGATTCATGATACAGATATATACTATCAGATATATACTATCATCATAATACAGTCATCACACAAGATAATCACATTGAATTATTTACATTATTTATAATCCAGGGTGTGGAGGGGGGCGCCTGATGTAAGTGTCAAAAAGACAGCCAAAAGAGTTTGATATGAGAATAAATCTAAAGTTAAAATATAGGGTAGAAATGCACCCATTTGCAGGAAATGTAGTCTTGATTTTCAAAATGTTCTTTCAAGGCTTGCATGTCTACATTAAAACATTCTTCTTCATACTGCATTAATATATGCTACTTTTAAACTTTCATGCAGAGAAGGAAATCACAACTAAAAAAATCACTATTTTTTTTATACGGTGTTGTGGAAATGTTTGCCTTGGCATTTTGATGGTGTGGACGTGTGGCACCGAATGGAGATAAGCGTCTCAACAGATGTTACAATATTTGAACAATGATGACGAAAACTGTTTTCTCTGTCGTGTCCGTGTCGAAAATTGTTATGCGCTTATTTTTGTATTTGATTTTGTGCGTGGCATAGATTTGCCGTGCGCAGGACGTTTGAGCAGGCGCGCACCTTAGCGGCTGCGCTAGCATCACAGCTAACGTTAGCCATGCTGCTACCTCTCTGCTGGGAGAGGACGTATACGTATGTGACGTGTGTAAGAAGTTGCGCTTGCTGTCTGTGAGAAGGAGACAGAAGGAGTGGGAAGTGCCTGTAGTGCAATGCCAACAGCTAAAAGCAACTGCGTGAGAATCCATAGACCTGTGGATGTGTTGAAGGTGTGCTGGAAAATGCGGAACGGAAATAGGGAGCAGCAGAAAAGTGGAATGTATTATTTAAATCTGTGCGTTGGAAAACACGGACCGGAGTTTTTTTAAAACTGGATCTGGATCAGCATTTTCCCATGCCTTGCCGATACGCATTTTTTGGCAAATATCGGCGGCCGATCCGATCCAAATATCGGATTGGGACATCCCTAATTTGAATGACTCTTACCATAATATGTTACGTTAACATACCAGGCACGTTCTCAGTTGGTTATTTATGCCAGATATAACGTACACTTATTCAGCCTGTTCACTATTCTTTATTTATTTTAAATTGCCTTTCAAATGTCTATTCTTGGTGTTGGGTTTTACCAAATAAATTTCCCCCAAAAATGCGACTTATACTCTAGTGCGACTTATGTTTTTTTCCTTCCTTATTATGCATTTTCGGCCGGTGCGATTTATACTCCGGAGCGACTTATAATTCGAAAAATACGGTACACAATTCCGCCAACAATACTTTTACATTTCATGACCTGAATTAGGGCTGGGCGATATGGACCAAAACTGATATCATGGTATTTTTAGTCCGAATGGCAGTATACAGTATATACCGGTATCCGAAAAAACGTCCAAAGTGTTTAAGGTTGCCTATGTGTTTTATGGCCATACTTTCCAACCCTCCCGATTTACCCGGGAGACTCCCAAAATTCAGCGCCTCTCCAGAAAACCTCCCGGGACAAATTTTCTCCCGATTTTCTCCTGATTTCCAGCCGGAGCTGGAGGGGGCGTGGCAGTATCGGCCACTAGATGGGACGTACTATGTTTTTTGGATGGAGTGGCGCAGTTGGGAGAGTGGCTGTGCCAGCAACCTGAGGGTTCCTGGTTCAATCCCCACCTTCTACCATCCTAGTCACATCCATTGTGTCCTTGAGCAAGACACTACACCCTTTATTTTAAATTGCCTTTCAAATGTCTATTCTTGGTGTTGGGTTTTACCAAATAAATTTCCCCAAAAAATGCGACTTATACTCTAGTGCGACTTATGTTTTTTTCCTTCTTTATTATGCATTTTCGGCCGGTGCTATTTATACTCCGGAGCGACTAATAATCCGGAAAATACGGTACACAATTCCGCCAAGAATACTTTATTTACATTTCATGACCTGAATTACGTCTGGGCGATATGGACCAAAACTGATATCATGGTATTTTTAGTCCGAATGGCAGTATACAGTATATACACACACCGGTATCCGAAAAAACGTCCAAAGTGTTTAAGGTTGCCTATGTGTTTTATGGCCATACTTTCCAACCCTCCCGATTTAGACTCCCAAAATTCAGCGCCTCTCTCGAAAACCTCCCGGGACAAATTTTCTCCCGATTTCCAGCCGGAGCTGGAGGCCACGCCCTCTCCAGCTCCACGCGGACAAGGAAGATACAGCAATGGCGACGCCGACGACGAGTAAGATGAAGAAATACGCTTGTAAGTTCCAAAACGAATGTAAATAAGAATTTCAGTTTTTTAAGGGGAAAGGGTATGCTGCCTGTAAATTATGTAGAACATACTTCTCCATTGAACACGGTGGCCGAACGGATATACTCAGTCATGAACGTGGTGTCCCAGCCCAGTATTATGGGCCACCTCACTAAATGGAGACCCGATGGTGTAACATATGCCGAGACAAAGATGGCTATACTGATAGCTGGAAGCAACATCCCGTTCTCATTTGCGGAGGTCTTCAACAAATCCGTGAAGGATATGTTCCCGGATTCAGAGATCGCTCGCCAGTACGCAAATGGCAGGACAAAGGCTACTCAAATAGTGAAAGGTAAGTGTTTTTTTTTTTTTTTTAGTAAGCAAGCAGCAAGCACAGTACAGTTAGTAGAACAACTGTGTTTTCATTAATGTGCATTTAGTATGTATGCAGTATATAAGGCTGTACTTCTGGCTGCAAAGCATTGCACTTTCAAGTACAACAATGAGTAGATGAGTGTTATGTGTGTGTATATGTGTAAATAAATGAACACTGAAATTCAAGTATTTATTTTATTATATATATATATATATATATATATATAATAAAATAAATATATATATAGCTAGAATTCACTGAAAGTCAAGTATTTCTTATCTATATATCTCATATATACACACATACATATATATATATATATATATATACACATATATATATATATACACACATACATATATATATATATATATATATATATACACATATATATATATATATAGCTAGAATTCACTGAAAGTCAAGTATTTCTTTATATATATATGAAATACTTGACTTTTGGTGAATTTATTATTATTATTATTATTCTAGCTGTAAATATACTCCTCCCCTTTTAACCACGCCCCCGCCCCACCCCCCAATCTCCCGAATTCGGAGGTCTCAAGATTGGCAAGTATGTTTATTGCTAGATAATAAAGTTGAGTCCTCCAATTATGTTTGTTGTTTATTCTTATGAAGTAATTAAGCTACTATGTCAAAGCAGTTTTGGTTAATCTGTTCATTAACATTCGGTTTATAGCCTGACGCTAAGGAGCCTCTACTCGCCTCTAACCGCTGACTGCTCAATTTAAAACTACTTTTCAGCCACCCCAGCCGCTAAACTAGTTCTGTACGCGCAGGCTATGGGGGGAGGCACTTTCAAGCTGAAGAGTAGCTAAGTATTTGACACCGAGCAAGCAGCAGAGAGGAGCTTTTGCGAGCTTCCGTGCTAAGTCTCTAACAGAAGTGAACAACATAAACGGATGACATCAGTAATAAAGACAAAACAAGCAGAGAGAGCTTCTCAAGCAAACTGATGTGTAAATAAAGCTGCAGTCACTCACCAAATAGCCAAATACAGTCGCTGACCAAAGCATTGAGCCAAAGAGCCAACTGCTATATTGACATATTGAGCTGGTGAGCTGTTGCGTCGCCTCGGAGTTGTTAAAAGTTAATTTTAGATTATAAATCATGCCTCTCACCTGGATAGTACAAGGATGTTGCCATAAACCGAGAAGTTGGTCAACTTTGACAACCAACTCATACCCAATGAGGGCAAGAAAGACAAAAACGCTCAATCTGCGTGAGGATTATGATTAATTCTTCATCTAAACATCCCATCAGTCGGCATCCCAGTGAGAGCAGACATTGTACAGTAAGTGATTGTTCTTGTTTCGCAATACTGCTACTTGATGCTTATGGAGTCACTAAAGCTGGATCAGTTTATCACTCAGCTTCTGAAACGTGTAGATCAAAAGCTTATAGCATAAAGCTTATGCTCAAAAATTGTATTCAATGATTTTAGCGCAGCATTTAACACTGCCACCCCACTCGTTTTTAGAAAAATTGAGACTTGAATGTCAACACTCCCCTGATTAAATGGTTTTATTCTTTGACTGCACACAGCAAGAGAAGTTTAATCAGACGCTGTCAGACATCAAAACAGTCATAGAAGGCGGTGTACTATCCTTTTCACACTTTATACTAATGACTGTAGGCAAGTACATCCTAATAATTCCATTTTTAAATTTGCAGATGACAACAGTAACTGTGAGTCTTCTGCGTTAGGACATGAACCTTTTTACATACCACAATGAGATCGTAGATCTGGGGAGATATATTTGTACCAAGTGTACAGTATACCAAAGAAAGTTGCTTTATTCAGTACATTGCTGACTTGTTATGCCCCTTCTCTTCAGGGCGCAGCCTCCGGTCTTCAGGCCAGGGTCTTCTAAAGATCCCAAAAACTTGTTTTAAAACCCGTGGAGACCTGGCATTCCAGGCTATAGCTCCCAGACTCTGGAACAATTTGCACCAGTCCCTCCGTGATCTTGACTGTGTTGACACTTAAGAAACATTTAAAAACATATTTTTAGTCAGGCTTTTAGTTAATGCACCTTTTAACTATCAATTTTAATCCACTTTATATTATTTTTATTGTTGTTTTGATTGAATCGTTGATTTACTTCACCTATATTTTGTATAGCGCTTTGTGATTTTATCTGTGAAAAGCTCTTCATAAATACAATTGACTTATTACCAACTGTAAGGCCATTTTAGCCAAATCGAAAGTGAAATTATGAGTGGTGTGATTACCTTTTCCCTAAGGGTGTAACGGTACGTGTATTTGTATTGAACCGTTTCGGTACGGGGGGTTCGGTTCGGAACGGAGGTGCACCAAACGAGTTTCCACACGGACATATTGAGTAGCGCACCGCACATTGTGTAAACAATGCACACCGAGGCACAACACACAGCATGCTAGCAATGACCGGGCTACTACAACATGCAAAAGCCAGAGCTGGAAGACCCTCCTTCCTTGTTAAGATCTCCCGTTTGGGAACATTTCGGCTTTGCGGTGCGATAAAACAATGGATAACATCTTCAAAGAAGAGAAAGACGAGCGTCGTGCAAACACCGCATTCAAGCAGCCTCTCCTCGGCGAGTCAGGCAGGGCTAAAGCAATAACAAATGCCGTTGGTGTTTTAATAGCATCAGATTTAAGACCATATTGCATTAAAAACTAGATTTTGACCCACTTCTATGGTGGAAGAACAATGAGCCCATATATCCTCTTACTACCTCGCCATACCTGCTACCTCCGTGCCCAGCCAAAGGGTATTTTCCACAGCTGGAGATATTTTAACTGCAAGCAGGTCTGCTCTTTCTGCAGACAATGTGGATAAACTGATTTTTCTGGCAAAAAACATGAAAATTGAGTGAAAGTCACCAGGGTTAAAGGCTGGGGGGCAAAAGAAAAGTTAATCTGAGGCTGAGTTGACTTGAAACTGTTTAATGTTGCACTTTTTGTATGTAGAAGAAAAGTTTTGTCATTTTATTTAATCTGAGCAACAACTTGAAGCAGTTTATTGTCGCACTTTGTGTAAATGTTGCACTTTATATGTGGAAAGGTTTTGTTAAGAAACCAATTCTGAGCCTTATCTTATTTAGTTTTTATTTTATACATGTTGACTGCATTAACCCTGGCAATCGACCCTGTGTGTATATGTATGTTATTGTTATGCTTAGCATTCATGACTGCCTGCTGTTGCACTGATCAGCCTAGTGGTGGCTCACATCTATCACACACACAGAGCTATTTTAAAGCAATGTTAAAAAGGATAAAGCCATTGTTTACAAATTTTGGTAAATAACCAGAAAATGTATATTTTGTTGTTTTCTTACTGTACCGAAAATGAACCGAACTGTGACCTTTAAACCGAGGTACGTACCGAACCGGCATTTTTGCGTACCGTTACACAATTACTTTTCCCATATCTTGTCTATACAGGATTGATTGTTTTTTTTTTTGTTTGTTTTTGTTTTTTAAATGTGACTCACGTTAAAGTACTGGCATAAATCTGTTGATTTAATAGTTGCAAATTGGCCCTGTATATGTATGTTATAACATATGGAAATATTTTTTCCTAGCACTTTATTGACACAAGACTTGTGTATGTTCAATGGCCTCAGTGTGGATGTAAATGATACGGGTCTTACGTTGCCGACGTAGACAGATCTGTTGTCTGCATCTATCCTCTCCTCGGGTGTCATGTTGTAGAACGGCCCTGCGGCAGAAACAAAAATGGTTGACATGCTGCAACAGTCATTACTCGGGGGTGTCGTTCCAGGTCAACCGAATCATGACTTGAGTCTGTGTTTCGAACATTGGAAGGATCAAACGAGGGGGTTCTGTCTCGATTATGAGAAGGCAAGGGAAGTTGAGTGAGTGAGAGGGGAGCAGAGAAGCAGAAAATAGCATCAGCCGACAAAAACGGGAGCCTTCTGCGTCGTCTCATTGGGCAGCGATGAGGCAGATGAAGAGTCCCAGGTGTTAGCCACATGGTGACCCGGCAAGTTCACCTGGCTCCAGGCTGCAGTGCCGCACACCTGCCCCAAAACATGTTGACGCTTCCACAATGTGTACTTAGTACTGCTAGCGCACATCAAACCCCAGGTTGTCTCACCAGGCCGGGGGCTGCTGGTCAGGATCTGCATCTCCTCTGCATCACACCTGTCCTCTTCCTCCTCTTCCTCTTTCAGTCGTTCAGTCTCTTCTTCCATCTCCAGCTCTTGAACTCTGGCTTTGATGGCTGCCAGCTCCTGTCATACACAAACAACCTCCGTTTAACATCCCAGGGGGAACAGTGCGAGGGCAAGACGACCTAACCATCCACAGACATCATGGTTAAAAACGAGCATACAGTGGAATCTCGATTTACGAACTTTTCGATCTAGCCAAATGTGCCTGTGTGTGTGAATTAGGGCTGGGCGATATATCGAATATACTCGATATATCGCGGGTTTGTCTCTGTGCGATATAGAAAATGACTATATCGTGATATTCGAGTACCGTATTTTTCGGAGTATAAGTCGCTCTGGAGCATAAGTCGCACCGGCTGAAAATGCATAATAAAGAAGGAAAAAAACTCTAGTCGCACTGTTATAAGTCGCATTTTTTGGGGAAATTTGATAAAACCCAACACCAAGAATAGACATTTGAAAGGCAATTTAAAATAAATAAAGAATAGTGAACAACAGGCTGAATAAGTGTACGTTATATGAGGCATAAATAACCAACTGAGAACGTGCCTGGTATGTTAACGTAACATATTATGGTAAGAGTCATTCAAATAACTATAACATACAGAACATGCTATACGTTTACTAGGGGTGTAACGGTACACAAAAATGTCGGTTTGGTACGTACCTCGGTTTAGAGGTCACGGTTCGGTTCATTTTCGGTACAGTAAGAAAACAAAATATACATTTTTTGGTTATTTATTTACCAAATTTGCAAAATCTTCCACCAAAAATATTTTTCTTAGTGGAATATTTGATGTGAAGTAATCGGAACCTTGGATAGGTCAATAATTCATAACAACATTGATTTTGATTCAATATTATGTTTTGAGCAATGACAGTTTGAAAAAAAAAAAAAACAGCTTTGTTTTATTAGTCAACATTGCAACTTTTTCTAAATTACATTTAACCTTTAAGCTTTTTTATTTCACTTTTGTTATGTTTTTATTTATTTTAATAGTATTTTTAGAATGTGTCGTGGGCCTTTAAAACATTAGCTGTGGGCTGCAAATGGCCTCCGGGGCACACTTTTGACACCCCTGCTATAGATAATAAAAAAACAAAATCTGATAAGTGCTCTCTCTGTCTCTCCCCCTCCCTCACGAATGCTGCTGCGCGCACAATTTGTTCTTAACTCTGAACGTACATTGTTAATACACGCAACCATAGCTCGGGGTGCCGGACATTTGGGGCCCCGCAGGACCTATCCCGGTCGCGATCGGTTTCGCCGGACATGTCCTCTTTTGCTGGCGGCTAACGGGCTGGGATAGACTGGCCGTGCGTCCTCTTTTCGCCGGGCGTGTCTTCTTTTGCGGGGCTGTCGGGGCGGGTTTTTTTGGATGCCTCAGATGTCCGGCATTTTGAGTATTGTTTACACAACGTGCAGTACGCTACCCCCCGTACTGAAACGGTTCGATAAAATACCCGTACCGTTACACCCCTAACGTTTACCAAACAATCTGTCACTCCTAATCGCTAAATCCGATGAAATCCTATACGTCTAGTCTCTTACGTGAATGAGCTAAATATTATTATTTGATATTTTACGGTAATGTGTTAATAATTTCACACATAAGCATACCTGCCAACTTTTGAAATCAGAAAAACCTAGTAGCCAGGGTCCAGGGGCCGCAGGCCCCGGTAGGTCCAGGACAAAGTCCTGGTGGGGGGTTCAGGCTTCGCCCCCCGACGCAAAATGATTATTAGCATTCAGACAGGTTAAAATGTTGCTAAAACCATCACTTTTCTATCAGTCACAGTGACTTTTCAAAACAAAAATATTACAGCAAAAATCATATGGGTTGATTGACATGTTTATTCTGTAAGCTAACTTCAATAGTTTGAAATTATTTTGACAGTTAATGCCAGTTATCCTGTCAACCTTTCACAAGACTTCAATTTGTTAATTGAAAATATAAACAGTATAAACACTTTTTACAGTAAACAAATGGTAAAACAGTACTAAACAATTCCATTAAAAAAAAAATTGGTGTCATTATTAACTTTCTGTCCAAGCTTGTATAATCTACTGCCTTGTTCAATTGTAAAAAATATTCTGTGCCTAAAATTCACATTTCTATCACAATTATCATACTGTAAACATGGCAAGCTAACTTCATTAAAATTAATAGTCCTGTCAATAGCATGGAATTACAATTCAAATGTAGTTTTTTTGTAAGCCTTTCAAAAGAATTCAAAATATGAAAAATTAATGAAAATTAATTTAAGCCATCAGACACTTGAAAAGTGGCACATCACATCTCTAATGTAATCATTTTAACTTTTCAACAGAAATAGCACTGCAAAAATATTAAGGACATACTTCTGTATTTTGGTAGTTATGCTCTCAACATTTAACAAGATTTCTTCAACTTGGACTTGAAAGCATAAATAGTATAAACACTTTTAACAGTATAACAGTACTAAACAATTCCAATAGATAACATTGGTGTCATTACCTTTTTGTGGCTAAAATCCGAAAAACGTTGAAAGTTTTCCACTTGTATCGCTAGCAACGGCATTAGACTTGTGTTTTTTTGTCCCAACGTGGTCTTTTACATCGCTAATTCCTCCGTGTCCGTTCGAAAAATCTTGTCTGCACAAGGTGCAATTCGCGTAGTTTTCACCCTTTTTGGAACGGATAATTATTGCTAGGGTTAATATGCTTTTGAATATTCTTCACGGAATGACTGCAGTTTTCTTTTCGGTTTAAGACTCGTTTGCGATTTTTCTCCGATTGATTCCATGATCGTTCGCCCGTTTGGAAACAATGGCAACAGGTGCCTCGTGCTTGGCAGCGGTGCTATAAATAGCCTCGCGCATGGCATTCGGAATGGCTCGATAGGAAGTTACGGGAAGCAGTGTCGATTGTCATTGTTCTTACGTGATTTCGTGAATAAAACTTTAAAAAAAAAAAAATTTTTAATTAATGAAAAAACGTATTTTTTATCACTGCAACCGTAACCCGGAATAGGTTGATGAAAACCGTACTAATTACGGGAAAACCGGAGTAGTTGGCAGGTATGCATAAGTCGCACTGCCGGCCAAACTTTGAAAAAAACTGCGACTTATAGTCCGAAAAATACGGTATACGTTCTCACGCAGTTGCTTTTAGCTGCGGGCATTACACTACAGGCTCTTCTCACTCTTTGTCTCTCCTTCTCACAGAGACATAAAACAAGAGCACCTCGTCACATACGTCACATACTGTCACGCGTGCAACGTCATACGCCCTCGCGGAGCAGGTAACGTTAGCTGTGATGCTAGCGGAGTGGTGCGAGTGGTAATACAAGAGAAAGAAGATGCCGCCGCCCCCCCCCCCCCCCCCCCTCTGTGCGTCGGTTGAGGTCGGCGGGGTTTGGTAGCGGGGGTGTATAATGTAGCCCGGAAGAGTTAGGCCTGCATGGGATTCTGGGTATTTGTTCTGTTGTCTTTATGTTGTGTTACGGTGCAGATGTTCTACCGAAATGTGTTTGTCATTCTTGTTTGGTGTGGTTTCAGTGTGGCGCATTATTAGTAAGAGTGTTAAAGTTTTTTATACCGCCACCGTCAGTGTAACCTGAGTGGTTGTTGAGCAAGTATGCCTTCTGTCACTTACGTGAGCAAGCAGAAACCCCATAAAACGTGTGGCTGGGCCGGCACGCTGGTTGTAGTGGGCGTTAAATGATGTACCATCACGGCACGTTCGAGAGAATAGTTGCCCTGAAATTCGTAGTCCGCCGGAAAAATCGGGAAGGTTGACAAGTATGACGCTGTCAAGCGCCATTCATATAAAACTCGCGGGCCGCGCTAACATTCAATTTTCATATTAAGGTGTGGGCCGCGTGTCTGAGACCCTTGGTTTATACATAGCAACAAAAAAAACTTTGTATGCAGAGTTATTTCATTTCAAATTTCAAAAGATTTTTGTGGCTCCCATTCTTTTCTTTAATTTGTGAACCTGGTCAAAATGGCTCTTTGACTGGTAAAGGTTGCCGACCCCTGAGCTAATGTAACGAAATTTTGTTCTTATCTGTACTGTAAAGTTCAAATTTGAATGACAATAAAAAGGAAGTCTAAGTCTAAGTCTAAGGTTGATTTACAGCCTGCTGATGGAGCAGTGTAATGTGTTCAACTGTGGATGAAAATCCTCAGTTTTAAAATGTCACCGACAGACGGCTATTTTGTGCTGTTTGACTAGAAGATGACTCGCACAGATTAAAAAAGGGCAACATTTTTCCTCAAAACCAATGAAATAACCAAGAGATTAAAATAATTTATCTTCCATAATAATGTCTTTATGTTGTGATACAAGACCAGTGTTCCCCAATACCGATTGCCTTCACTCACAAACACATGAGACTGGTTGTTAAAATCCCGTATCGTGACGCAGCTTTTAACGACCAGAGAATAATAATACATAGCAGGAGGCACAAGTGTTGCCAGCTTAGAGATTTTACGGCTTTATTTAGCAAGCATTAAGACCCTTCCAGGAGGAATGGGCGATAGAACGATAGATCAATTTCACAGAATAACTTTTCCTTGATAGAAAGACAATTTCAATATCAATTTGTCCATGTTCAAAGAACAACACTAGCCTGCTGAAGACGACTGCGGCGCCATGCAGCACAAAGATAGTCATGTGACCAAGGTGAAAAAGAGGTCTCACTCGGTCATGAGAATTGGCCAAGTGAAGTGTCTGATGTTATTAGTGGCTTTAAATATTGGGGACAGGACCCCAGTTATCCAACAAAAAGTGTAAAATGTTCATAATAAACGTAGACATGTCAGAAGTGTCGGCAGGGTCATGGAGGGTGCATGGGAGTTTGCCCAACCAGTCTACATGTGCTTGTGGACTTGGAGAAGGCATTCGACCGTGTCCCTCGGGAAGTCCTGTGGGGAGTGCTCAGAGAATATGGGGTATCGGACTTCCTGGTTGTGGCGGTCCGCTCCCTGTACGATCAGTGTCAGAGCTTGGTCCGCATTGCTGGCAGTAAGTCGGACACGTTTCCAGTGAGGGTTGGACTCCGCCAAGGCTGCCCTTTGTCACAGATTCTGTTCATAACTTTTATGGACAGAATTTCTAGGTGCAGTCAAGGCGTTGAGGGGATCTGGTTTGGTGGCTGCAGGATTAAGTCTCTGCTTTTTGCAGATGATGTGGTCCTGATGGCTTCATCTGGCCAGAGGATCTACAGCTCTCACTGGATCGGTTAGCAGCAGAGTGTGAAGCGACTGGGATGAGAATCAGCACCTCCAAGTCCAAGTCCATGGTTCTCGGCCGAAAAAGGGTGGAGTGCCATCTCCGGGTTGGGGAGGAGACCCTGCCCCAAGTGGAGGAGTTAAAGTACCTCGGGAAGGGAAGAGTGGATCGTGAGATCGACAGGCGGATCGGTGCGGCGTCTTCAGTAATGCGGACGCTGTATCGATCCGAAGTGGTGAAGAAGGAGCTAAGCCGGAAGGCAAAGCTCCCAATTTACCGGTCGATCTACGTTCCCATCCTCACCTATGGTCATGAGCTTTGGGTTATGACCGAAAGGATAAGATCACCGGTACAAGCGGCCGAAATTAGTTTCCTCCGCCGGGGTGGCGTGTCTCTCCCTTAGAGATAGGGTGAGAAGCTCTGCCATCCGGGGGGAGCTCAAAGTAAAGCCGCTGCTCCTCCACATGGAGGAGCCAGATGAGGTGGTTCGGGCATCTGGTCAGGATGCCACCCGAACGCCTCCCTTGGGAGGTGTTTAGGACACGTCCGACCGGTAGGAGGCCACGGGGAAGACCCAGGACACGTTGGGTAGACTATGTCTCCCAGCTGGCCTGGGAACGCTTCGGGATCCCACAGGAAGAGTTGGACGAAGTGGCTGAGGAGAGTCTGGGCTTCCCTGCTTAGGCTGCGGCCCCCGCGACCCGACCTCGGATAAGCGGAAGAAGATGGATGGATGGATGTCAGAAGTGAGTTGATGGTTTGTATAATCATGAATGTTTTAGCATATAGTCCATAATGCTTCTTTTTGTTAGCATAAAAACAATATTGCTATTATACAACTTGTTGTGTTTTGCCCAAGATACACTATATCATCATTATATAATTATATATTACATTTGTTTTTGTTTTTATTTCAAACAAACCTCTTATTTTTAAGGTGTGGCAGCACACCACGATGTAGGGCAAATCCTGACATAACATTTAAACATGACCAAAATAGTGACTTTATTTACTGTTTATTGTGATGCATATCGATAAGACTTACATTTGTTCCCCTCCTTAATTGCCTAGCTATTTAAAAAAAAGACGCGACAAATCATGGGACTTTTTCTGGTCCTACTGGATACTGATATAAAAGCACACATCGCTCTTCTCAACAAGCAGCGGGTGACAATAACTAAAACGATAGAACTTAATTTGTTTCTGAACTTATTTTATTTTGCTTTTAATGTTTCGTTTCTCCGGCAAATCATATCTATCAAATTAGCACACACAATCAATTTAAGTGGACCCCGGCTTAAACAAGTTGAAAAACTTATTCGGGTGTTACCATTTAGTGGTCAATTGTACAGAATATGTACTTCACTGTGCAACCTACTAATAAAAGTCTCAATCAATCAATCAAAAAGCTCAAATGCGTCATCAATATGGATGTAACAGTATTGTGTTTTCTAAATCCTTACAATACTGGTGTGACATGCAACGGTGTCATACAAAAACTTGGTGGGTGGAGTTTTTTTCTGTTGCTTCTCCATTGGCCGGTCTGAAAAACTACATCTCCCATAATCCAAAGCATGATGCGGGAGAAGTGTTTTCGCAGTAGATAAGATAAATTGTTTTTTTTAATGGACATTTCCTGAACATCTCACCAAAATCCATCCATACCTTTTTTAGTTCTATTGCTAATGTTAAACAGAAACAAACCCTGGCAAAAACATAGCTTTTTGGCGAAGGTAATAAATAGGGCTGCAACTACCGATTAATTTGATAATCGATTAATCTGTCGATTATTACTTCGATTAATCGATTAATAATCGGATAAAAGAGACAAACTACATTTCTATCCTATCCAGTATTTTATTGAAAAAAAACAGCATACTGGCGCCATACTTATTTTTGATTATTGTTTCTCAGCTGTGTGTACATGTTGCAGTTTATAAATAAAGGTTTATCAAAAAAATAAATAATTTAAAAAAAAGCCTCTGCGCATAGCATAGATCCAAGAATCGATGACTAAATTAATCGGCAACTATTTTTATAATTGATTTAATCGATTAGTTGTTGCAGCCCTAGTAATAAAGTATGCGTGCTAAAGCATTACCTTTGTTTCGAGCGTTTCCAAGGCGACACAAAGACGCACCGCCGCGAAGGGAAATCGTCCGGTGTGAGCGCGGACATTGCACATGGTGGGAAATATGAAAAGCTACTTAATAAACCATCACCCAGAAAATATATTTGCAGCCAGCGACATTTTTAAGACAAATTGTTATTTAACTTTTCATATAAAGAGCATTTTCCAAACAGATATAAAAGTTACAAATTTAACATTATTGTTTTACACTTGGATGTTTACATTAGCACTTTAAAATTTACTCAATTCTTCGCACCTAAAAATAGATGTTTGTAGTAAAAAATATGATTAGAACATTTGAGCTTTATATTTGTGTTTAATTACAGTAAGTGTGTTCATCCTAGACATTCCTACACCTACATTTTACACACTAGTATTTTAACCAAGTCTTTGTTTTTTGGGACAATACCACAATAATATTGTACTGTGGTCTTAATACTGTGACAATATCGTACGGTGAGATTTTGATATCATTACATTCCTAGTCATCAACATCCATTTTCACAATCTAACGGTAGTATTTTAAAAAAACTGTCGTCCGACAAATGTTTACCCTGTTTTTCGGACTATAAGTCGCAGTTTTTTTTCATAGTTTGGCCGGGGGTGCGACTTATGTGTGAAATTATCAACACATTACCGTAAAATATAAAATATTATTATTTAGCTCATTCACGTAAGAGACTAGACGTATAAGATTTCATGTGATTTAGCGATTAGGAGTGACAGATTGTTTGGTAAACGTATAGCATGTTCTATATGTTATAGTTATTTGAATGACTCTTACCATAATATGTTACGTTAACATAATAGGCACGTTCTCAGTTGGTTATTTATGCCTCATATAACGTACACTTATTCAGCCTGTTGTTCACTATTTTTTTATTTATTTAAAGTTGCCTTTCAAATGTCTATTCTTGGTGTTGGGTTTTATCAATTAAATTTCCCCCAAAAATGCGACTTATACTCCAGTGCGACTTATGTTTTTTTCCTTCTTTATTATGCATTTTCGGCCGGTGCGACTTATACTCCGGAGCGACTTATACTCCGAAAAATACGGTAATCGTAATATCAAGAAAGTATCGAGAATCATGGAAATTCATAAGTATCGACTACTGAAAGTCTGATATAGTGACAACACCAATTCTATTTTAGTTGACTTTTGAAAAATGCATATCTTGAAAATAAGCTATTTTTGACGTAAAGGAGAACTGCACTTTTTGGGGAGAATTTTACCTATACAAAATCATTCTGAAAGACCGGTCGACAGATGTATTTTTTATGCATTCTAACTCATAAAAAAACTTAAATAAAAGTCCGCTTACAGCTGAGCCGATGGGAGGTCCTCTATTACGCCCATAAAACCAATGAAAAACCATCCAAAAACCGCCAGCAATAATAACTAAATACAACATTTTGAGACTTGAATATTAACCAAGTATTAGCAATATTGGTATGATAAGCGCTAACGCAGACAATCTATTTTTAGTGGCACCATGAACACAGAGCGCTAACTAGCTTATGCTGCTATATTGACGTTCTAAATTGGTGAACATCAATATTATGTTCACAGTCTATATTTCTTGTTTAAAACTTAGCAATACTGTATATGATGCCTAGGGTTTAACTACAGCTGAATCTTTTTAGCACTCACCTTCTAAAACTTGTAGATCCTCTTTCTGTTCAGGTTCAAAAATATAAGGTTTTGGATTATCATTTGTCTCAAAGTAGTCTTTGTTGTCCCAAGTTATAACGCAACTTGATGAATATTCAGTCATATGCAGGTAGTTTTTCGGTAATTAAAAAATGTAACGGTATTACTAACTGTCGGGAATTTTACCGCAAATTATCATTAAACCGTTTACCGTTACATCCCCTCGTCTATTAACAAGTAAAAAGTCAAGGGCGGTCACGGCATGTTCTTGCCGCAAATGTCGGTACATTTTTTGGGGGCATTACGGCGAAAGACGAGGGCGGTCGAGGCTCTTGCCGTGGTTGCCGCGGTTAAATTCATAAGTCAAAACGCAACCTGATGAATATTCAGTCATATATAGTTTTTCGGTAATTAAAAAATTAAACGGTATTACTAACCGTCTGGAATTTTACCGCAAATAATTAGAGATGTCCGATAATGGCTTTTTTGCCGATATCCGATATTGTCCAACTCTTAATTACCGATTCCGATATCAATCCATAACGATATATACAGTCGTGGAATTAACACATTATTATGCCTAATTGTGTTGCGATGCCCCGCTGGATGCATTAAACAACGTAACAAGGTTTTCCAAAATAAATCAACTCAAGTTATGGAAAAAAATGCCAACATGGCACTGCCATATTTATTATTGAAGTCACAAAGTGCATTATTTTTTTTTAACATGCCTCAAAACAGCAGCTTGGAATTTGGGACATGCTCTCCCTGAGAGAGCATGAGGGGGTTGAGTTGGGCGGGGTAGAGTTGGGGGGGCCGATAAATGCTTTAAAATGTAATATCTGAAATTATCGGTATCGGTTTCAAAAAGTAAAATTTATGACTTTTTAGAACGCCGCTGTACGGAGTGGTACACGGACGTAGGGAGAAGTACAGAGCACCAATAAACCTTAAAGGCACTGCCTTTGCGTGCCGGCCCAATCACATAATATCTACGGCTTTTCACACACACAAGTGAATGCTTGGTCAACAGTCATACAGGCCACACAGAGGGTGGCCGTATAAACAACTTTAACACTGTTACAAATATGCACCACACTGTGAACCCACACCAAACAAGAATGACAAACACATTTCGGGAGAACATCCGCACCGTAACACAACAGAACAAATACCCAGATCCCCTTGCAGCACTAACTCTTCCGGGACGCTACAATATACACCCCCCACTACCTCTTAACCCCCCCCAACCTCCTCCTGCTCTCTTAGGAAGAGCATGTCCCAAATTCCAAGCTGCTGTTTTGAGGCATGTTAAAAAAAAAAAGCACTTTGTGACTTCAATAATAAAAATGGCTGTGCCATGTTGGCATTTTTTTTTCCATAACTTGAGTTGATTTATTTTGGAAAACCTTGTTACATTGTTTAATGCATCCAGCGGGGAATCACAACAAAATTAGGCATAGTGAATGTGTTGATTCCACGACTGTATATATTGGTATCGGTTGATATCGGAATCGGTAATTAAGAGTTGGACAATATCGGAATATCGGCAAAAAAAGCCATTATCGGACATCTCTAGTTAGGGTAGTGTATCTAAGGTGTAGGTACAGGGTTAGGGTTAGCACTACACTACACTAGTGTAGTGTACCTAAGGCAGTGGTTCTTAACTTGGGTTCGATCGAACCCTAGGGGTTCGGTGAGTCGGCCTCAGGGCTCCGGCAGAGGTCTAAACACACCCGACTCATCGTGTAAATACAAACTTCTCCTTATCGTCGTATTACGGATATGGCAACAGCTGACTGATTTGCAGGTGTGTCATTTGTTGTGAGTTTATGCACTGTGTTGGTTTTGTTCTTTGAACAAGGTGATGTTCATGCACGGTTCATTTTGTGCACCAGTAGTGATGGGTCCGGCAACATCGATGCATCGGCGCATGCGTCGAGCTCATAGAGCAAAACCCTGTGTCGGTGCGCGTACCGCTTTTAGAAAGTCACGTGACCGATCATGAGCTGTTTTGGTCACGTGACCGATACGCGAACTGTGTCGCACTACCGCCTCCTCTGTGCCCTGTGAGCGGGTCTTTTCTACAGCCGGAGAAATAATAACTAAGAAGAGACGACTTAAGTGTTGATAACAACCAAACTTAACCTCCCCCCTCTATATCCCACACCCCGGATTGTAAATAATGTAATTAATTAAATGTATATACTCTGATGATTAACTTGTGTGATGACTGTATTATGATGTTAGTATATATCTGTATCATGAATCAATTTAAGTGGACCCCGACTTAAACAAGTTGAAAAACTTATTCGGGTGTTAGCATTTAGTGGTCAATTGTACGGAATATGTACTTCACTGTGCAACCTACTAATAAAAGTCTCAATCAATCAATGAAAGAAATCGTCTAAAATTTAATACGTCGGAAAAACTAAATAAAAATGTGTAAAAAATTAATTTAAAAAAATCCCAGTCCACAAGCATCCTCATTCACAACACATTCTCTTAGATTTCCATGTTATGATACATGTTCACATTTTTTATTGACTGTATCTAAAAAAGATAAAAATATATTTTTATTCAAATGAAGATATGAAATAATCCTAAATGAAATATAATGACTTGGTTTATATTATTGTATATACTAGGTCATAAAATCAGTGTCAGTTGAGTCGGTCCATAGGTTGCCTGTAGGGATTTTTAATGTCCAGCAGATGTCAGTATTTAGTGACACAGTATCGACACAGTATCAATACAGTTTTGCAATGTGTCGAAACGCTTCATGACGCCTCATCAACCCATCACTATGCACCAGTAAAAAAAAACATGGTAACACTTTAGTATGGGGAACATATTCACCATTAATTAGTTGCTTATAACATGCAAATTAGTAACATATTGGCTCTTAACTAGTCATTAAGTACTTAATAATGCCTTATTCGGCATGGCATTATTATAACCCTAACCCTCTAACCCTGACCCTAACCAAATAACTCTAAATTAAGTCTTTATAACTTAGAATATGTTCCCCATACTATAGTTTATTATTCTTCGGTCAATGGTCAACAAAATAAACAAACAGTTGTACATTCATAGATTGAAAATGAAAATATTGCAGACCGAAAGGGTTTAGGCTGAAGTTGAACACTTATTGCGCCTAACCCTATAAACAATGTCAAGTACAAGATGAACTTCCGAAAATTATGAAATGTCTTTTGTACAACATATTATAAATACACATTATACACAATATGAACACTGTTCAATTATATACACAGTAAAGGCATGTGAAATATCCTTGTACACGTGTTAAACCTTTGTACCAATTTATATACTATATACAAACAATTATACTTCCATTATTATTTATATCCCACATTTAGTATTTTAATTAACATTGATCATAGTATTAACTACTGTGTTGATTCAAGAGTGATATATTTTTTCAAGACATTGGTCTTAAAGTGTTTTTTAAATGTGTGAATGGAACTGGAACATACTAAAGTGTTAGCAAAAACATAACTTTGAATTAAAAAATAAAAAAACATTTTATTTTTCACTAAAGAAGGGTTCGGTGAATGCACATATGAAACTGGTGGGGTTCGGTACCTCCAACAAGGTTAAGAACCACTGGTCTAACGGAACGCCCAGTGGGGGTGTATCAACCCCTTCATTTTCTACCGCTTGTCCCTTTTGGGTTCGCGGGGGGGGTCCCTTCAAAATATGTTACACAAATGTAAGATGTAAGGTCTGGTGAGCTTGCTCCATAATAACACGGTAAAAGACGGTAATGATGCCTTCGAGCGGTGCTAGAAGAGACCGAGGTAACGGTGTGGCCCAACCCTTTCATTTGTTATCCATTCAGCTGTGATTTGAACAAAAAAGCGCTACAATCTTAACCACGATTTCCGTTTAAAAGCTCAGCTTTAACGTCGGACTAAACGCGAATGTTATGAATGCGGGCAACAAGACAAGGTAAAGCCGGTACGTGTTCGGCATAGCGGCATGCTCGCTATCACGGCCCCGGGGGCTCTGTTCCTGCTCGACGGCCGACGGACGCTCCTTCGCGCCGCCGAAAGACGACGAAGCCACTCACCGGGTCCTCGGCGAGATGCTGTCCCATGGACTGGCCATGCATGAAGGCGTATTCCATATGATTGTCCGCCATGCTCACTGCTTAAACATGGCATCAGCAGAGGAGACTCGCTCTAGCCTTTTTTTTGTGTGTGCTAGCACGCCGCAAATAGCAACCCGGAAGCAGAAGGTGCGCTGCGCGTGAAGTCACGTCGGGGGTTAATGAGCGTCACCTGCGAGCGGGTCACGTGACGCGAGTTGTAATTTGTTTTATTTAAAAAAAAAAAAAAAATTAATTTTTTTTTTTTTTTTAATATGTGCACTTTTAACGATACTTAAAGCGCCGAACCGTTCACCTGCCAGCTAGCTTAAACTGACAGGGGGTGTAGGGGTACGCTCTCTGTGACGTCACTTCCTGTGCTGACATAAAAATAAACGCTGACGAGCGTAGTTTTTTTTTTTTTTTTTAAATAATAATAAGAAAAACATCACAATAAAAAACAGAAAATATGTTGGATGTCTTTCTGAAAAATAAAAACAAAACAGTATTTATAAACTGCAACATTTGCAAACAATCGAGAAATAATAATGATCAAAATAAGTACAAAAAACAGTACAAATCCGCGCCAGGGTGTTGTAAACTCAATAAAGTAACTATAATAGAATGCAATATATATACATCCATCCACCCATCCATCCATCTTCTTCCGCTTATCCGAGGTCGGGTCGCGGGGGCAGCAGCCTAAGCAGGGAAGCCCAGACTTCCCTCTCCCCAGCCATTTCGTCCAGCTCCTCCCGGGGGATTCTGAAGCGTTCCCAGGCCAGCCGGGAGACATAGTCTTCCCAACGTGTCCTGGATCTTCCCCGCGGCATCCTACCGGTCGGACGTGCCCGAAACACCTCGGGTGGCATCCTGACCAGTATATATATATATATATATATATATATATATATATATATATATATACACACATATAGATCTGATTGTGATATATATGTGTATATAGAAATGTATCAATGCGGTTTAACTAGTTTACAGAAGAATGTAGTTTATCATAGAACTGGCACCCAATGTTAAAAATGTTAGGGTTAGGGGTTAGGTCATACTTGCCAACCCTCCCGGATTTTCCGGGAGACTCCCGAAATTCAGCACCTCTCCCGAAAACCTCCCGGGACAAATTTTCTCCCGAAAATCTCCCGAAATTCAGGCGGACTCAGGTCCATGGGGACCTGAGTCCGCTAACCCACAATATAACCAGCATACCTGCCCAATCACGTTATAACTGTAGAATGATGGAGGGCGAGTTCTTGGTTTCTTATGTGGGTTTATTGTTAGGCAGTTTCATTAACGTCCTCCCAGCGCGGCAATATCACACAACAGCAGTCACGTTTTTATATACCGTAAAGCAGTTCGTCTGCCGTAATCAGCAATGTTGTGACACTCTTAAACAGGGCAATACTGCCATCTAGTGCATTTGATGAAAGCACTTTTGTGCGTGCCACACATCAATGTATCATCAGAGTTCAGCATGGTTAGAAAAATAGTGACAGAGAATAGAACAAGGATGGACAATTCAACCCTTAACTCAACAATGAGTAGATGAGTGGTATGTGTGTGTATATGTGTAAATAAATGAACACTGAAATTCAATTATTTATTTTTTATATATATATACGTATATATATATATATTTATTTTATTATATGTATATATATATATATATATATATATATATATACGTATATATATATATATTAATTTTATTATATATATATATATAATAAAATTAATATATGTATATATATATACACGTATATATATATATATATATATATACACATATAATAAAATAAATATATATATATATACGTATATATATATATATATATATATATATATATACATACGTATATATATATATATATATATATATATATATATATATATATATATATATATATATATACGTATATATATATATATATATATATATATATATACGTATATATATATATATATATATATATATATATATAGCTAGAATTCACTGAACGTCAAGTATTTGTTATATATATATATATATATATATATATATATATATATATATATATATATATATATATATATATGAAATACTTGACTTGGTGAATTCTAGCTGTAAATATACTCCTCCCCTTTTAGCCACGCCCACAACCACGCCCTCTCGCCCCGACCACGCCCACCCCCACCCCCCTCCCCCCACCTCCCGAAATCGGAGGTCTCAAGGTTGGCAAGTATGGGTTAGGTATTGTTAAAAAAGTGTTGATTTTGAATCGGGAATCGAATCGTTACCCCCAAGAATTGAATCAAATCCAATCGTGTGGTGCTCAAAAATTCACAGTCCAAGTAGGTATGTTAAATTTGTTATTTTGCACAAAAAATATACAATATTGAACAGTGTATTTCCTATTAGTACAAACTATGCAACAAATTGAGTCCAGCTTTAATTTAAAACATAACAAATCTTTTCACGTGAATAAAAAAGTGTGAACCTTTTTTTTCTCTCCAGTAAATATAGTTTTTAAATGTCGGTTATTTGTAATAAAAGTGCAGTCGGTGTATCACAAAGCAATTGTTGGTATAGGTGAGGTAGAGGATTTCACTTTCTTGTCCAGGATTAAAAACAAATCAGGATTTAAGGATTAAGATGATGCACAAACACCTGAAGGCACTCTCTCTGTCATGGCGGAACACTGGCCGATACATTAATAGACTTTGGGGACTTTGTGGGACGATTTCTCATCCTCAAATAACCTTCTTACTGTTCTAATCTGCAAGACAGTCATGTATTTAATATTTCTGATTTCTTAAGTGTAACTGTAAGACGCAGCGTCTCTTAACATATTGTACGTTTTGGCGATATTGTATGTAACATCCATGATTAATATAAATGCACACTCGTTAAAAAAAAGGATGTCCCCAAGGGGTTCATGACAAAGAATAATTGAGAAGCATTGCCTTAATTCAGGGGTGTCAAACTCAAATACAGAGTGGGCCAAAATTTAAAACTGAACAAAGCCGCGGGCCAAGGTTTAATAAATTAACCTTTTTGATAAGGACCCAAACAAGTTTTGCATTAAATATTGAACAAGCAAGGCTTATATAACTTTATAGTGACATGCAAAATCGAGTTTCAAATAATAATAATAATAATTAAAAAATATCAATGGCATATCAAATACAATTTAAATACAAATGGAATGCCTCTTTTCTATTTGCAGCCTTCTGAGGTAAATATCAACATTAACTTTTTCCACAGGCTAATACATTTAACCAACCATTCTGGACTCTAAACTGCTCAGTTTGCAACACACTGATCTAATCTGATGTGCCCAAGCCAGATACCTGCCATCTTTTCTCGGATGCTAGTTCATTAATGTCGGGGCTCAGGCTTTGAGCTGAGGCAACCTTCATTATCGAACGAAGGCATACTTGCCAACCCTCCCGAATTTTCCGGGAGACTCCCGAAATTCAGCGCCTCTCCCAAAAACCTCCTGGGACAAATATTCTCCCGAAAATCTCCCGATTTTCAGCCGGAGCTGGAGGCCACGCCCCCTCCAGCTCCATGCGGACCTGAGTGAGGACAGGCTTTTTTCAGACGGGAGGACAACAGGGTGACAAGAACTAAATCATCCAGACTAGAGATAAATTGTATTATTATGTTTATCTTACCTAAAAATAAATATATTTATTAATTTAAAAAAAAAAACGAAATACATTTTTACTATATTTTTCTAAAAACATCAAAATTAATTGTATTTTTATTTGTATTTTTTCTGACTCCTTATTACATCCAGCCATAGAATTATACATTAAAATAAACATACTTGAAATAATTCATTTTAAATGATCATAATTCATTTAAAATGACCATATTTAATTATTAAAATGATTGCTTGTTTATCAACAACTTTAGCATTTTATTCATTACATTTTGAAACTCTCAGAAGCCAAGTTATGTTATATTCCTTAAGATTTATTTATGCAAGTGTGAAGTATCAATTATCTAAACACAGTTTTGTTTGCATATTTTCAGGATGTAGATATATATATATATATACATATATATATATATATATATATATATATATATATATATATATATATATATATATATATATGTATGAAATACTTGACTTGGTGAATTCTAGCTGTCAATATACTCCTCCCCTCTTAACCACGCCCCACCCCACCCCTGACCACGCCCCCCGCCCCCCGAAATCGGAGGTCTCAAGGTTGGCAAGTATGCGAAGGTGTTCATCAGTCATTATATCTCAACACCTCGGTCATTTTATCTCGTATTCCACAGTCTTGGGGGCGTGCCTTACAGGCACTGCTTTTAACGTCCTCTACGAGCCGTCGTCACGTCCGCTTTTCATCCCTTCTAATAACGTGCTGGCCCAGTCACAAGATATGAGCGGCTTCTGTACGCACACATACGCGAATGCAACGCATACTTGATCAACAGCGATACAGTTTACGCTGAGGGTGGCCATATATGCAACTTTAACACTGTTACAAATATGCGCCACACTGTGAACCCACACCAAACAAGAATGACAAACACATGTTGGGAGAACATCCGCACCGTAACACAACATAAACACAACAGTTCACAGTGTGGCGTATATTTCTAACAGTGTTAAAGTTTTTTATACGAGCACCCTCAGTGTAACCTGTATCCCTGAAGATCAAGTATGCGTTGCATTCACTTGTGTGTGCGTGCCAAAGCCGCACATATTATATGACTGGGCCAGCACTCGTTGGACTGGACGAAAAGGGGACGTGACGATTTTCGGGAGGGGCATTGAAATTTGGGATTCCACCGGGAAGGCTGGCAAGTATGAGAATTAGCGGTGAATGCGGTGTTACAGCGGCACCGTCACTGTATATAATCGGCGGGCCAGCTCTAGTGTATATTTGATATCGCCTCAAGGGCCAAGTGAAATTACACGGCGGGCCAAATTTGGCCCGCGGGCCCGAGTTTGACACCCATGCCTTAATTGAACTATATCACAGACTAAAACACAGCATTTGTCGATATCGACAAGTATCAAATAACTATAGTTGCATATTAAGACATGGGCCTTTTTTTGCATGAAAAAGCGCATAAAAAAACATCAGTTAATGAACGACTAGGCACTTCATATGCAATAATATCTCAAACGCATTCCTAGCCCATTCCTGCTACGTCATTGATAAGACTATAATGGAACATTTCTCAATACAATGTGCCCAGTGGTGCGTAGCCTTATAGAACTGGGCTTGTAAGCGGATATTTACATTTTAATGATCTCAAATCTGTTATCATGCACAACAAATAAAAAAATTTTAATTGTAAGTTTGAAAAACATCTTTATAGTTAAATTAAGTTTGATTAAAAAAGACTACACATTGTTTCACATAAATAAAAAGGGGCAAAAAAACCCCAAAAAACTGAATTACAATGCACAAAGTCTCTGAGGCAGAAATTAGCATATGTATCCAGTAACAAACGTGTCCGCATCATTCTACTCACTTACATGAGTTTAACGTAATTAATTATTTTGACCACTAAGTGTCACCAAAAAACACCGTCCCACCCCATTTCAATTTAAAGACAGCATAAGATATTTTGAATGGAACAGAATAGAACATAACTCTTTATTGTCATCAGACATGAAAGCATGACAAAATTGCTGGTGGCTACTCTGTTAGGTGTAGTTAAAATATAATATAAATAATAGATATCATGTTAAAAAATAAAAACATACATACCAGTATGAATAGAAGTGCAACAGTGAATAGCAGTAGAACAGAAGCTGTTGGTACACATTCAATATCCTAATGGCCCACCGTGTAAAACATGTTTTTACTCTGTTTGTCCTGCTCTTGTGTGACCGAAAGCACTTCCCTGATGGCAACAGGTTGAAACAAGTGCTGACCAGGGGGAGAGCTGTCTGCCAGGATTTTTTTTGAAGCAGCGAGAGCCAGCAATGTGCTCTCAGAAGGGCAGAGGACGGCCGATGATCTTCTCCGCTGTCCTGGTCACCCTCTGCAGGGCCTTCCTGTCTGCAGCAGAGCAGGCAGTAAACCACACAGTTACATTACATCACCGTGGGCTCTATTGGGCCCGATAAAAAGATACCTGCCGTTTCTCCTCAGGTTGGTTCCTCCGCAGCACACGAAGGAAGTAGGGGCCCGGTACTGAAGTGTTGACAGTCCATGGGAGGTCCTCTGAGATGTGTGTTCCCGGTGATCAGGCCCACCACTGTGGTGTCGTCGGCCAACTTTAATGATGGCGTTCAAGGTTAATAACAAGGTAGGTCTTTTTCAGACCTACCGTTCTTCCTCTGTTTGACTAATTTCTATTAATCAAGTTTTTTCTAAGGTTCAAAACTACAAAAATAATAAAAAGTGTGTATGATTTGAGTTGATATCGAATCGAATCAATATCGGTATCGTCCAATACTCCTATCGTGACACCCCTACTAATAGTAATAGCCTATTTGTGCAAACCTAATGTGAAACTTTTGGAGATTGGTGTAAATCAGTGGTGTTTAAACTTTTCCCACTGAGGGCCGCACACTGAAAAGTCAAAGCATGCGGGGGCCACTTTAATATTTTTCATTTTCAAAATCAATACAATATATCGATTTTTTTTTTAACCTTTACAGCTCCCCTCAAGTTTGGTCCCAGCTACCTGCAAGTTTTCAGTCATACAAATGGAAAAAATAAGTCATATCATATTTTTTTTCATTTAACGCTAAAATCTCGAGATCAACTTCAGATCTATTTGCATACTTGCCAACCCTCCCGAATTTTCCGGGAGACTCCCGAAATTCAGCGCCTCTCCCGTAAACCTCCCGGGACAAACATTCTCCCGAAAATCTCCCGATTTTCAGCCGGAGCTGGAGGCCACACCCCCTATAGCTCCATGCGGACTGGAGTGAGGACAGCCTTTTTTCACGACGGGAGGACAACAGGGTGACAAGAACTAAATCATCCAGACTAGAGACAAATTGTATTATTTTGTTTATCTTACCTAAAAATAAATATATTTATTAATTTAAAAAAAAAAACTAAATACATTTTTATTATATTTTGCTAAAACATCAAAATTAATTGTATTTTTTTTGGTATTTTTTCTGACTCCTTATTACATCCAGCCATAGAATTAAAATAAACATATTTGAAATAATTAATTTTAAATGATCATAATAAGTAATTTAAAATGACCATATTTAATTATTAAAATAATTGCTTGTTTATCAACAACTTTAGCATTTTATTCATTACATTTTGAAGCTCTCAGAAGCCAAGTTATGTTATATTCCTTAAGATTTATTTATGCAAGTTTGAAGTATCAATTATCCAAACACCGTTTTGTTTGCATATTTTCAGGATGTAAAAAAAAAAAAAAAAAAAAAAAAAAAAAAATATATATATATATATATATATATATATGAAATACTTAACTTGGTGAATTCTAGCTGTCAATATACTTCCCCCTCTTAACCACGCCCCCAACCACGCCCCACCCCCGACCTCGCCCCCCACCCTCCACCCCCCACCTCCCGAAATCGGAGGTCTCAAGGTTGGCAAGTATGTCTATTTGTCAATATTATGTTTTATTTTATTGATTTTACGTTAATGTCTTTTTTTGTAAAAAAAAAACAAAAAAACATGGCAAAAACACTTAATATGCACATTTCCCCCCCAAAAATGTTCTGAGTAGAATATTTAATGTGAAATAATCGACACCTTAAATAGGTCAATAATTCCTAACAACATTGATTTTGATGCATTATTAAAAAAATAAAAAGTCCCAAATAATTTCTTGGGGATCCAAAAGGGCCCCACTCATTAAAATGTTAAAAAAAAAAAATTATTTTCAAATGCTAAAGTCTCCAGATAAACTTCAGATGTATCCGTCGATATTATTTTTCATGTTTTGTTTTTGTTTGGTTTTTGCCCTTTTGTCTAAGAAAACTTTATTTTTGGTATGTCACACAGACAAAATATGCAATATTTTCCTTTGAAAATATTCCAAAGTGGAATAAAGAAGACAAAAATAGCCTGCTTGGCATCTTTGTTTTATTAGAGTCAATGTTGCAAATGTTCACTTATTTGCTCTTTTATTCAACTTTTTAATTTTTTTTTTTTTAAATTTTCAAATAATATTTGTAGAAATAACAAAACATCTGCGGCCACATTTTAGACACTCCCGGTGCATATAAATTAAAAAATATATATACTATATTGCCAAAAGTATTTGGCCACCCATCCAAATGATGAGAATCAGGTGTCCTAATCACTTGGCCCGGTGTATAAAATCAAGCACTTAGGCATGGAAACTGTTTCTACAAACATTTGTGAAAGAATGGGCCGCTCTCAGTGATTTCCAGCGTGGAACTGTCATAGGATGCCACCTGTGCAACAAATCCAGTCATGAAATTTCCTCGCTCCTAAATATTCCAAAGTCAACTGTCGGCTTTATTATAAGAAAATGGAAGAGTTTGGGAACAACAGCAACTCAGCCTGGTAGGCCACGTAAACTGACAGAGAGGGGTCAGTTGCTACAGAGCTCCAAACTTCATGTAACCTTCCAAGTAGCCCACGTACAGCACGCAGAGAGCTTCATGGAATTGGTTTCCATGGACGAGCAGCTGCATCTAAGCCATACATCACCAAGTCCAATGCAAAACGCCGGATGCAGTGGTGTAAAGCACGTCGCCACTGGACTCTAGAGCAGTAGAGACGCCTTCTCTGGAGTGATGAATCACACTTTTCCATCTGTAAATCTGATGGACCAGTCTGTGTCAAGACGAGGACTATGGTGTGTTTGTTTTCCCGAGATGCAAGTAAAGCTGGACTGGTCATGGCGTGAAGGTGAATACATATTTATTTATAACACTCAAAGGAACAAAAAGCGCGCTCAAGGCGGATGTACAAACTTGACTAACGAAACAAAAAGACTTGCACGTGGGCAAAAAACTGTGAACAATTAAACAAAAACACTAACTGTGGCATTAATAAACAAAAAAAAACTTACTTGGCATGGACTATGAAGTGCGCAGAGGTAAAAGTGTGACAGGGGTATGAATCCGGGATGTCGCCAGAACGACGAACTGAAAACAATGAACTTAAATACTATAGACATGATTAGTGAAAGCAGGTGCGTGACTCAAAACGTGAAACAGGTGCGTGACGTGACAGGTGAAAACTAATGGTTGCTATGGTGACAAAACAACAAAAGTGCACAAAAAGTCCAAAAACAAAACCGAACATGACTAAAACAAAACATGATCACACAGACATGACATTCTGGGTTTGGAGTTTGCCAGGAGAACGCTACATTTCGGACTGCATTGTGCCGAGTGTGAAATTTGGTGGAGGAGGAATTATGGTGTCATTTTGGACAATTCCATGCTCCCAACTGTCAGGTTCAAACACTGATGACATCTATTTATCAGACAAGAAGCAAGGAATCATGCAGAGACAGAGTTCAATTTAGCTCATGAGGAGAACGCATGGAGCTGCACACTTAGTCACAGTCTCGCCCTACGTTCTAAGGTTCAGCTCCTGCGTCCCTCTATTTATTCAGGAGTTCCGCAGTCAACAACACTAAGGCCGCCTCTAAAAGGAGTGGTCACATATATTATGCAAAGCAGGTCCAGGACGCACAATACGTGACGGAATGTACTGAGGACCTTGTGATTTCGCCTCGTCTGCGTGTTGTCATCTTATCTTCGTTGAGGTCCTTGAAGTCTCTGCTTCGTCTGCGTGCTGTCATCTTATCTTCGTTGAGGTCCTTGAAGTCTCTGCTTCGTCTGCGTGCTGTCATCTTATCTTCGTTGAGGTCGTTGAAGTCCTTGGCTGTTAGCGGGCTAAAACAAAGATAACATCTGTGGCTGAGGCCACCCCTCAGACAAGAAGTTTTGTCCTTGCACAAATAGAAAAGTCTAACTTGAGCACAATAGCTAATAACTAAAGCAACGGACTTTAAGCATACTAAAGTTAGTGTGATAATATATACCATACTTGCCAACCTTGAGACCTTTCGATTTCGGGAGGTGGGGGTTGGGGGCGTGGTCGGGCGTGGTCGGGGGTTGGGCAGGGCGTGGTTGAGGGCGTGGTTAAGAGGGGAGGAGTATATTGACAGCTAGAATTCACCAAGTCAAGTATTTCATTCATATATATATATATATATATATATATATATATATATATATATATATATATATATACACAGTATGTATATATATATATATTTATATATATACACAGTATATATATATATATATATATATATATATATATATATATATATATGTCTATATCTACATCCTGAAAATATGCAAACAAAACTGTGTTTAGATAATTGATGCTTCAAACTTGCATAAATAAATCTTAAGGAATATAACATAACTTGGCTTCTGAGAGCTTCAAAATGTAATGAATAAAATGCTAAAGTTGTTGATAAACAAGCAATTATTTTTAATAATTAAATACGGTCATTTTAAATGAATTATTATGATGATTTAAAATTAATTATTTCAAATATGTTTATTTTAATCTATAATTCTAATGCCTGGATGTAATAAGGAGTCAGAAAAAATACAATTAATTTTGATGTTTTTAGCAAAATATAGTAAAAATGTATTTAGTTTTTTTTTTAAAAATTAATAAATATATTTATTTTTACGTAAAATAAACATAATAATACAATTTATCTCTAGTCTGGATGATTTAGTTCTTGTCACCCTGTTGTCCTCCCGTCGTGAAAAAAGGCTGTCCTCACTCAGGTCCGCATGGAGCTGGAGGGGGCGTGGCCTCCAGCTCCGGCTGAAAATCGGGAGATTTTCGGGAGAATATTTGTCCCGGGAGGTTTTCGGGAGAGGCGCTGAATTTCGGGAGTCTCCCGGAAAATTCGGGAGGGTTGGCAAGTATGATATATACATCATTATTCTAACACCAACCTTGTGGGAACAGTTTGGAGCGGGGCCCCTTCCTAACATGACTGTGCACCAGTGCACAAAACACAGTCCATAAAGACATGGTGTGGATGAACTTGACTGGCCTGCACAGAGTCCTGACCTGAACCCGATAAAACACCTTTGGGATGAATTAGAACGGAGACTGAGAGCCAGGTCTTCTCGACCAACATCAGTGTGTGACCTCACTAATGCGCTTTTGGAAGAATGGCGGAAAATATCTATAAACATACTCTGCAACCTTGTGGACAGCCTTCCCAGAAGAGTTGAAGCTGTAATAGCTGCAAAAGGTGGACCGATGTCATATTGAACCCTATGGGTTAGGAATGGGATGGCACTTCAAGTTCATATGTGAGTCAAGGCAGGTGGCCAAATACTTTTGGCAATATAGTGTTTTTTTTTTTTTTTTTTTTTTACTTTTTGGGGCCTGTAAAGGAAATCAGCACACGCACGTATTTCATTTGATATTTTAATTACACAGTTACATTGTTCAACACAGACAATAACCTGAATTAGAATTTTTTACAGCTTCACACATCCAACAGAGCGAACAGTTAAAGAGCGGTATTAGCAACAGGGAGGAAAGCATGCAAGAAATAAATACAAATCAGAATTTAATTCCTCTGGCACAGTTTACTTCATAAAAAAAAAAAAAAAAAAAAGAGAGATTTTCAGTCGACCTTTCCTACAGAAACATGTTTTTTCTGCCATAATGTATTGCACAATACAGTATAGAATGAAAGAAAAAGAAAAAAAAAAAAAACACCCTTTATGTAAAGATAAAAAAAGAGGACCCATGGGAGCCATGGCTTTTTTTTTTTTTTTTTTTTTTTTTTTGGGTGCACAAGTCATCAGCGTTTTGAGAGGAAGGATGCATCATCACTTTGGATGAAACTTGAAATGTCATTGGTAAAGATACGGGTTTTGGGTAGGGAGTGGTATATAGGATGCTACAAAATGGCAACCTGCTAAACATGCTTTTTTTGTTCATGTCAAGCACGCATGAATAGTGACCGGTAAGTGGAGAATCTCGTAAAAAAGCACAGCCAGAGTGCAAAGAGAAAAGTACGTCAAAAAAAAATAAATCTGTTTTCGTGAAAAAGCACAGTTAGACTTCAGGTCCACCATTTTTTTTTGTTTTTTTTTTGGAAAAAACAGAGAAATGAAGGTTGAATTTTGGTCATTTTTAAGTGTTTCTTTGAGGGGCTTCCAGGCAGACGGAGGTGCGGCCGAAGCTCGAAAGGCGTTGCCATCGTAACGTTTGGATCAGTGGTTCTTAACCTGGGTTCGATGGAACCCTAGGGGTTCGGCGGACCCTCCACCGCGGATGTCGAGACACACCTGACTCATCGTGTAAATAAAAACTTCTCCATATCGCCGTATTATGGATACGGCAACAGCAGAAGTCACACTGATTTGCAGGTGTGTAAATTGTTGTGAGTTTATGCACTGTGTTGGTTTTGTTCTTTGAACAAGGTGATGTTCATGCACGCTTCATTTTGTGCATCGGTAAAAAAAAAACATATACAAACCCCGTTTCCATATGAGTTGGGAAATTGTGTTAGATGTAAATATAAACGGAATACAATGATTTGCAAATCCTTTTCAACCCATATTCAGTTGAATATGCTACAAAGACAACATATTTGATGTTCAAACTGATAAACTTTTTTTTTTTTTTTGCAAATAATCATTAACTGTAGAATTTGATGCCAGCAACACGTGACAAAGAAGTTGGGAAAAGTGGCAATAAATACTGATAAAGTTGAGGAATGCTCATCAAACACTTATTTGGAACATCCCACAGGTGAACTAAATGGGAACAGGTAGGTGCCATGATTGGGTATAAAAGTAGATTCCATGAAATGCTCAGTCATTCACAAACAAGGATGGGGCGAGGGTCACCATTTTGTCAACAAATGCGTGAGCAAATTGTTGAACAGTTTAAGAAAAACCTTTCTCAACCAGCTATTGCAAGGAATTCAGGGATTTCACAATCTACGGTCTGTAATATCATCAAAGGGTTCAGAGAATCTGGAGAAATCACTGCACGTAAGCAGCTAAGCCCGTGACCTTCGATCCCTCAGGCTGTACTGCATCAACAAGCGACATCAGTGTGTAAAGGATATCACCACATGGGCTCAGGAACACTTCAGAAACCCACTGTCAGTAACTACAGTTGGTCGCTACATCTGTAAGTGCAAGTTAAAACTCTCCTATGCAAGGCGAAAACCGTTTATCAACAACACCCAGAAACGCCGTCGGCTTCGCTGGGCCTGAGCTCATCTAAGATGGACTGATACAAAGTGGAAAAGTGTTCTGTGGTCTGACGAGTCCACATTTCAAATTGTTTTTGGAAACTGTGGACGTCGTGTCCTCCGGACCAAAGAGGAAAAGAACCATCCGGATTGTTATAAGCGCAAAGTTGAAAAGCCAGCATCTGTGATGGTATGGGGGTGTATTAGTGCCCAAGACATGGGTAACTTACACATCTGTGAAGACGCCATTAATGCTGAAAGGTACATACAGGTTTTGGAGCAACATATGTTGCCATCCAAGCAACGTTACCATGGACGCCCCTGCTTATTTCAGCAAGACAATGCCAAGCTACGCATTACATCAACGTGGCTTCATAGTAAAAGAGTGCGGGTACTAGACTGGCCTGCCTGTAGTCCAGACCTGTGTCCCATTGATAATGTGTGGCGCATTATAAAGCCTAAAATACCACAACGGAGACCCCCGGACTGTTGAACAACTTAAGCTGTACATCAAGCAAGAAGAAGCTTAAAAAATGTGTCTCCTCAGTTCCCAAACGTTTACTGAGTGTTGTTAAAAGGAAAGGCCATGTAACACAGTGGTGAACACACCCTTTCCCAACTACTTTGGCACGTGTTGCAGCCATGAAATTGTAAGTTAATTATTATTTGCAAAAAAAAATAAAGTTTATGAGTTTGAACATCAAATATGTTGTCTTTGTCGTGCATTCAATTGAATATGGGTTGAAAAGGATTTGCAAATCATTGTATTCTGTTTATATTTACATCTAACACAATTTCCCAACTCATATGGAAACGGGGTTTGTACAACTTTGTCTTGAATTTGAAAAAAAAAATATATATATATATTTTTTTACTGAAGAAGGGTTCGGTGAATGCGCGTATGAAACTGGTGGGGTTCGGTACCTCCAACAAGGTTAAGAACCACTGGTTTGGATGGAGACAAGTGTTCACAAACGCAGCATTTTCGCCCAGAAAGCTGTTGCTACACGTCGCGAATCTCTCTTAAAGCTCGGAAGGGTTTCAAGTACGATCGAAAACGGAACAAAAACAAAACGTCGTGCATTCTTTTGATCTCTGCAAGGCTTTGGAACTGCGAGGATATCCAACCAGCGGGCTTCGTTACAAAAGCGCACAACTCCGCATTTCGGTTCTTGTTTTGGTTAACTGCGGCGAAGCTCGTCCTGTCTGGTTTTGTCCTCACATCCGGTCAAAGCCGGCTATGGCGATGCAGGAGTACTTTGGTCTGCGCTTTTTGGATAACAATGGCGTGGCGTGGTCAATGCTGATATGTTTGCGAGGACGTCCGACGGAATACGATGGCAAGGCCTTTCGTCCGTGTCTGCTCTGCAAGTCCATAGGTTTTCTTTTTCAAAGTCCAGGTCAAGACCCTCCTGGTGATTAGCTGTATGGTCTCAGGAGGTAGCGAGTGAAGAGTGAGTAAAAAGGAGGCTCTTTTGTGGCGAATACAAAAAAAAATGCTACACGGATGATCTCAGATTGTAATACAAGAGCTTGAGATCCTAGTGGGTTTTGGCTCAGGTGTTTTGAGACAAAATGTACTTTTTCCATTGAGTAAAAAAAAAACGAGGTTGCTAAGAGACCCTTCAAACCCCCCCTTCATATCTTTGCAAATAGTTGGTAGAAGCAGGATTATCATTGAGAAAACACAGGAGTCGAATGGAACTCCGGTGTTAAGCTTAATACTGGCTAATGGTTCAATCCGACCGTGGAAGAGTTTCCTGCAGCCAGAGGAACCGAACATACCAAAAACAGCGGCAAAGAGAAAAGGTCACACGGGGAACTTTGCCATAAAAAAAAGCGGTAATGTTTTCAGATCTATAGTAAGTTTGGTTTGGATTATACGAACCGAGTCCCCACAATGTCGGATTTGCCAGAAGAGGTGCTAAGGAAGTGCGTTACACTGAAAATAAATACGGTTTGTTAAAGCCCGATTCGGTCAGTCCTGGAAGTCATGCACCCTTGATCTGTTTGAACGAGCTTACTTCTGGATGGCGCGTAATACGCGCGAGAAAACAAAAACCCACTCTGGGGTATGGCGTTGACGCTGCGAGAAAACCTGGTCTCTCTGCATACGCCCCGGACTGTGTGACACAGAGGTATGGTTGTAAAAACAGTGCCAAAATAGGGTTATGGTGGCAAAATCTGCGCCCTTAAAGGGGAACATTATCACCAGACCTATGTAAGCGTCAATATATACCTTGATGTTGCAGAAAAAAGAACATATATTTTTTTAACCGATTTCCCGAACTCTAAATGGGTGAATTTTGGCGAATTAAACGCCTTTCTAATATTCGCTCTCGAACGTGACGTCACATCAGGAAGCAATCCGCCATTTTCTCAAACACCGAGTCAAATCAGCTCTGTTATTTTCCGTTTTTTTCGACTGTTTTCCGTACCTTGGAGACATCGTGCCTCGTCGGTGTGTTGTCGGAGGGTGTAACACATACTTGCCAACCCTCCCGGATTTTCCTGGAGACTCCCTTAAATTCAGCGCCTCTCCCGAAAACCTCCCGGGACAAATTTTCTCCCGAAAATCTCCCGAAATTCAGGCGGAGTTGGAGGCCACGCCCCCTCCAGCTCCATGCGGACCTGAGTCCGCTTTCCCGCAATATAAAGAACGTCTACAGTAAAGCAGTCCGTCTGCCGTAAACAGCAATGTTGTGACACTCTTAAACAGGACAATACTGCCATCTAGTGCATTTGATGGAAGCACTTTTGTGCGTGCCACACAGCAATGCATCATCATCAGAGAGGGTGTTCAGCATGGTTAGAAAAATAGTGACAGAGAATAGAACAAGGATGGACAATTCAACCCTTAACTCAACAATGAGTAGATGAGTGTTATGTGTGTGTATATGTGTAAATAAATGAACACTGAAAGTCAAGTATTTCTTTTATATATATATATATATATATATATATATATATATATATATATATCCATCCATCCATTTTCTACCGCTTATTCCCTTCAGGGTCGCGGGGATATATATATTTATGAAATACTTGACTTGGTGAATTCTAGCTGTAAATATACTCCTCCCCTCTTAACCACGCCCCCGCCCCAACCACGCCCCCCGCACCCACCCCCCGAAATTGGAGGTCTCAAGGTTGGCAAGTGTGGTGTAACAACACGAACAGGGACGGATTCAAGTTGCACCAGTGGCCCAAAGATGCGAAAGCGGCAAGAAATTGGGACGTTTGTTCCGCACACTTTACCGACGAAAGCTATGCTACGACAGAGATGGCAAGAATGTGTGGATATCCTGCGACACTCAAAGCAGATGCATTTCCAACGATAAAGTCAAAGAAATCTGCCGCCAGACCCCCCATTGAATCTGCCGGAGTGTGTGAGCAATTCAGGGACAAAGGACCTCGGTAGCACGGCAAGCAATGGCGGCAGTTTGTTCCCGCAGACGAGCGAGCTAAACCCCCTGGATGTCTTGGCTCACACCGTCCCTTATGCCACCGAAGATGATCACGAGAAGAATATCGACCCTAGCTTCCCTGACAACAACTCCAAAACTGGACAGATCAGCTTTCAGGAAAAGAGCGCGGATGAGGGTATGTCTACAGAATATATTAATTGATGAAAATTGGGCTGTCTGCACTCTCAAAGTGCATGTTGTTGCCAAATGTATTTCATATGCTGTAAACCTGGTTCATAGTTGTTAGTTTCCTTTAATGCCAAACAAACACATACCAATCGTTGGTTAGAAGGCGATCGCCGAATTCGTCTTCGCTTTCTCCCGTGTCGCTGGCTGTCGTGTCGTTTTCGTCGGTTTCGCTTGCATACGGTTCAAACCGATATGGCTCAATAGCTTCAGTTTCTTCTTCAATTTCGTTTTCGCTACCTGCCTCCACACTACAACCATCCGTTTCAATACATGCGTAATCTGTTGAATCGCTTAAGCCGCTGAAATCCGAGTCTGAATCCGAGCTAATGTCGCTCTGGCTTGCTGTTCTTTCCGCCATGTTTGTTTGTGTTGGCTTCACTGTGTGACGTCACAGGAAAATGGACGGGTGTATATAACGATGGTTAAAATCAGGCACTTTGAAGCTTTTTTTAAGGATATTGCGTGATGGGTAAAATTCTGAAAAAAACTAAGCCACTGGGAACTGATTTTTAATGGTTTTAACCCTTCTGAAATTGTGATAATGTTCCCCTTTAAAAACCACTCTATGCGCGGGTGTGGCCTCTCCGCACGGGAACTGTGTTTGACTGTGTGCTACAGGGTTAGGGCGTCAAAACAGTGCCAAAATCCGCGCACATAAAAGCCATCTCTATGTGGACTCTTGCGCTCACGCTAACTGTGTGACAACGGGGGTATGGCGTCAAAACAGTGCCACAAATGTGGCATAATTATGATTTTGGCACTGTTGTAATGCCATACCTTTGGTCTCTCTGCGCGCATGGACTCTGGTTGTGTGACACAGGGGTATGGCGTCAGAAACAGCGGCAAATTCCGCGCGTTTATAAAAACTACTCTTTCACGTGCGGACTGTGCGACAAGAGAGGTATGGCGGCACGCTGACGATGTGACAAAGGGGTATGGCATCAAAACAACAGCAAAATCCGCACGCCATACCCCTATATATTAGGATATATATTCGCGTGGATTTTGGTACTGTTTGAATGTCATACCCGTGGTATTTAAAGACTGCCTCTATGGTGTAGAAACCTAGGCCCTTACGAACAACGGCGTGGGTGTGGCGTCTCTACGCACGGGGACTTTGTTTGCGCTAACACTGACTGTGCGACGCAGGGGTATGGCATCAAAACCGTGCCGAAATCCTTCTACATAAGCCACTCTGCGCATGCATTGCCTCTATGCGCCCATGGACTCTGTGACACAGGAGTATGGCATCAAAACAATGCCAAAATTGTGGTATGAATATGCGCGCAGATTTTGGTCATGTTTCAATGCCATACCCCTGGTCTCTCTGCCCGCATAGACTCTGTTTGCATACGGGCAGGATGTGTGGACTGCGTCAAAACAGCACAGTGGTATGGCGGCAAAACAACGGCACAATCCGCATGCCATACTCTTATATATTAAGATACAGTCTGTATGCACGCAGATTTTGGCACTGTTTGATTGCCATACCCTTAGTGTCTCAATGTGAGTGCGCCCAGACTGTGTGTCACATGGGTATGGCGTCAAAACAACGACACAATCCGCACGCCATACCCTTATAGATTAATATATACACGCACGAGGATTTTGGCACTGTTTGAATGCCATACCCTTAGTCTCTCTATGTGCGTGCGGTCAGTCTGTGTGTCACATGAGTATGGCGTCAAAACAACGGGAAAATCCGCACGCCATACCCTTATAGATTAAGATAAACATGCACGCGGATTTTGGGACTGTTTGAATGCCATACCCTTTAGTCTCTCTATGTGCGTGCGGTCAGACTGTGTGTCACATGGGTATGGCGTCAAAACAACGGCACAATCCGCACGCCATACCCTTATAGATTAATATATACACGCACGCGGATTTTGGCACTGTTTGAATGCCATACCCTTTAGTCTCTCTATGTGCGTGCGGTCAGACTGTGTGTCACATGGGTATGGCGTCAAAACAACGGCAAAATCCACACGCCATACCCTTATATATTGAAATATACACACACACAGATTTTGGCACTGTTTGAATGCCATACCCTTAGTGTCTCTATGTGCGTGCGCCCAGACTGTGTGACACATGGGTATGGCGTCAAAACACCGGCAAAATCTGCACGCCATACCCTTATATATCAAGATACAGTATATATGCACGCGGATTTTGGCACTGTTTGAATGCCATACCCTTAGTGTCTCTATGTGCGTGCGCCCAGACTTTGTGTCACATGGGTATGGCGTCAAAACACCGGCAAAATCTGCACGCCATACCCTTATATATCAAGATACAGTATATATGCACGTGGATTTTGGCACTGTTTGAATGCCATACCCTTAGTCTCTCTATGTGCGTGCACCTACACTGTGTGTCACATGGGTATGGCATCAAAACAACGGCAAAATCTGCACGCCATACCCTTTTACATCAAGATACAGTATATATGCACGCGGATTTTGGCACTGTTTGAATGTCATACCCTTAGTGTCTCTATGTGCGTGCGCCCAGACTGTGTGTCACATGGGTATGGCGTCAAAACAACGGCAAAATCTGAACGCCATACCCTTATATATCAATATACAGTATATATGCACGCGGATTTTAGCACTGTTTGAATGCCATACCCTCAGTCTCTCTATGTGCGTGCACCTACACTGTGTGTCACATGGGTATGGCGTCAAAACAACGGCAAAATCTGCACGCCATACCCTTATACATCAAGATACAGTATATATGCACGCAGATTTTGGCACTGTTTGAATGCCATACCCTTAGTCTCTCTATGTGTGTGCACCCAGACTGTGTGTCACATGGGTATGGCATTAACACAACGGCACAATCCGCATGCCATACCTTTAGAGATTAAGATATACATGCACGCGGATTTTGGCACTGTTTGAACGCCATACCTTCAGTCTCTTTACGTGCGCGCGCCCAGGGTGTGGGGTCAAAACAACGGCACAATTCCCACGCCATACCCTTATATATTAGGATACAGTATATGTGTATGCACATTTTGGTACTGTTTGAATGCCATACCCTTTAGTCTCTCTATGTGTGTCACATGGGTATGGCGTCGAAACAACGAGAAAATCCGCACGCCATACCCTTATAGATTAAAATATACATGCACGCGGAATTTGGGACTGTTTGAATGCCATACCCTTAGTCTCTCCATGTGCGTGCGCACAGATTGTGTGTCACATGGGTATGGCGTCAAAACAACGGGAAAATCCGCACACCATACCTTTATACAGTATATTAAGATATACATGCTCACAGATTTCGGCACTGTTTGAACGCCATACCCTTAGTCTCTCTATGTGCGTGCGGCCAGACTGTGTGTCACATGGGTATGGCGTCAAAACACCGGCAAAATCTACACGCCATACACTTATATATCAAGATACAGTATATATGCACGCAGATTTTGGCACTGTTTGAATGCCATACCCTCAGTCTCTCTATGTGCATGCGGCCAGACTGTGTGTCACATTGGTATGGCGTCAAAACAACGGCAAAATCTGCACGCCATACCCTTATATATCAAGATACAGTATATATGCACGCGGATTTTGGCACTGTTTGAATGCCATACCCTCAGTCTCTCTATGTGCGTGCACCTACACTGTGTGTCACATGGGTATGGCGTCAAAACACAGCAAAATCTGCACGCCATACCCTTATATATCAAGATACAGTATATATGCACGCGGATTTTGGCACTGTTTGAATGCCATACCCTTAGTCTCTCTATGTGCGTGCACCTACACTGTGTGTCACATGGGTATGGCATCAAAACAACGGCAAAATCTGCACGCCATAGCCTAATACATCAAGATACAGTATATATGCACGCAGATTTTGGCACTGTTTGAATGCCATACCCTTAGTCTCTCGATGTGCGTGCGCCCAGACTGTGTGTCACATGGGTATGGCGTCAAAACAGCGGCACACCACGCCATACCCTTATAGATTAATATATACACGCACGCGGATTTCGGCACTGTTTGAACGCCATACCTTCAGTCTCTCTACGTGCGCGCGCCCAGGATATGGCGTCAAAACAACGGCACAATCCCCACGCCATACCCTTATATATTAAGATACAGTATATATGCACACATATTTTAGCACTGTTTGAATGACATACCCTTTAGTCTCTCTATGTGCGTGCGCCCAGGCTGTGTGTCACATGGGTATGGCGTCAAAAACAGGGCTCTTTTTGCACAGAAAGTGGCATTTACTCTACGCGCGCAGATTTCGCCACTGTTTAGACGCCATAACCCATAACCCCCCCGCCCCCGTGTCACATGACTTCCGGATTTCATGCAAATGGTTGAATCGTCTGAACCAAAAAGAGCAATTGGAGAAACAAATGCACCGAGAGAAAGAAAGAAAAAATAAAATAAAACTGGACATTAAACTTTAAAGGTTTCTGTTATTTGGCAAACACATTTTTTGGACCTCTTTAAATACTATGTACATTCACATTAAGTTACTGATGTTACTTTAAATATATTTATATGTATCTATATTATATGACACCCTATGGGCAGTTGCTGAGGTTCCATTCAGTAGCTGAATTCTCTTCATATTGCACCTCCGTCCTCTCACTGTCACACAATGCGAGCAATACAAAATATTCTACAAAAGGGCTTCCGTCTCATTAATACAGATACAACAAATCAAATCATGAGTACAATGCCGGGGCTTTCGCCAAGCCCGAATGGCGATGAGGGAAATGAACGGTAACACACACACACACACGCACAAAAAAAAAAAAAAAAAAAAAAAAAAAAAAAAAAAATGCCATTTCTGGATATACACAAGGGCATCAGCGACATCAGCGACAACAGACGGCATTGAAAAAATCCAAAGAGGAAGAATATCTACAAGCAGGTCGGATCCTTTTTTTCCCCCCGGCCCCCGCACTGTCCTGCTCTGGCGTTTGGTCCGAAAGCAGGCTGGGGGCAAGGAGGGCAAGGAGGGGACGGTCGAGAGTCAAAGTCGTGGGGCCAAAGAGCAACGAAGAAGGGGGGGGGGGGGTGTTTTGGGGTGAAGGGAGGTAGAAAGAGAGGATAGTCCGCCTTCTCTCGGCTCCGTCTGTTCAATCGTGCTTTGGAAAAACATGTGAGTGTGAAGGTATAAAGGTCACCTCTTCATTGGAGCTTTAAAAAAAAAAAAAAAAAAAAAAAAAAAAAAAAAAAAAATAATAATAATAATAAAAAAAAAAAAAAATAAAAAAAAATAAATAAATAAAATAAAATTAAAATTAAAATTAAAATTAAAATAATCATAATAAAAAAAATAAAAATAAAATAAAAACAACGCTCTCATATGTTTTTGGTCCGTGTACCTTCCCTTTCATTCTATTTCCCATTCCGAAACGCAAATCAAAAAATAAAAATTAGAGCCTTTTTCTGATTATTTTATTTTTATATGGCAGATTTTGTCAGAATAATTGTATCTAAAGTTATCACACAACTTTGTGTCGCCATGAGTTCCCGGCCAGAAGACACAAGCTACCAAGAAGAAGGCTTGTAAACCTCCACTGTGTAGGATGGGAAGCAACATGAAGGTGTTCTGTTTCTTGGATGTATTGTAATCCACAGAAAGATACTGTCTTGACCCGAGAACTACACAGCAGAGAGGAAGCAGGACCAGACTCCCCTCAAGGCGACCTTTTCTTTGAAGTGAAGTAAATTTCTCTAGTGACTCAAAGCGCTTTTACATAGTGAAACCCAATATCTAATTTACATTCAAACCAGTGTGGGTGGCACTGGGAGTAGGTGGGTAAAGTGTCTTGCCCAAGGACACAATGGCAGTGACTAGGATGGCGGAAGCGGGGTTGCTGGCACGGCCGCTCTACCAACCGAGCTATACCGCCTATATACACCTTTGAACTGTTTTTACGACCAATTTCTTTGAACTGTTTTTAATCAAAGGTGATGGCTGTTTACGACCCTCCGTCCCTTAGAAACGGCTGTTGCCATGTAATCAGGGAAAGTCCAAATAAAAGAGGAGGCGTACAATCTTTCGTCAGAGCGTGGTGGGACTGTACAAAGAGTACAGTCCAGACGTCTCGCCTCAATTGAGCCACATTTAATTCTGTCTCTGTTTAATTCCTTGCTTCTTGTCTTGTTTGATAGATGTCATCAGTGTTTGAAACTGACATCTTCAAAAAAAATAAAGGGTTGATTTAATCAAAAGCGATGGCTGTTTACGACCCCCCTTCCCTTAGAAACGGCTGTTGCCATGTAATCAGGGAAAGTCCAAATAAAAGAGGAGGCGTACAATCTTTCGTCAGAGCGTGGTGAGACTGTACAAAGAGTACAGTCCAGACGTCTCTCCTCAATTAAGTCACATTTAATTCTGTCTCTGTTTAATTCCTTGCTTCTTGTCTTGTTTGATAGATGTCATCAGTGTTGAACCTGACATCTTCAAAAAAAAAGAAAAAAAAAAAAGGGTTGATTTTCATTCAAATATTGCCATAAAATTGGATTTCGTGCTGTTTTGCTTTGATGGATTTGAATTTTTCCAGATAAACGCAAATAAAATAAAAAATAAAAAGTGCAAAAATTCATCGTTATCTGTGTGATGACAAATTGAACCGGAAGCAGTATTTCAGCCTTTCATTTGCGTTTAGCATGTTTTAAGCATAACGCTAACATGCTAAAAGCAAAAGAAAGGCTAAAATACGGCTTCCGGTTCAATTTGTCATCACACAGATAACCACGCATTTTTGCACATTTTTGTGTTTATCTGGAAAAATAAAACTCCATAAAAGGAAAACAGCACAAAAATCCAATTTTATGGCAATATTTGAATGAAAATCAACCCCTTTTTGTTTGTTTTAAAATCTGCCATACATAATAAAAATCGAAAAACGGCCCTAATTTTATTTTTTGATTAGTGTTTCAGAATTGGAAAAAAACAATGAACGGAAGGAAGGTACACGGACCGTTTTCGCTGGGTCAGCGTATTTTTTGGTCATTAAATATTCCGTTTATGAATAGAAATAGAAATTGAAATAGAATATGGGATCCATTATTTAAATTTGTTTGAACTATTAAATTAACTTAAAATGTGACTTATTTTATCTATGTGGAAAATATTGGACACAATGTGTCGATAAGCTTATGAGATGCGGTGCAGTATTGTTATTTTTTTTTAAATAATTTTTTTAATTGACTGTGACGATAATGTAAATGAAGGATTTATAATCCCTACTATGTTGGAATTCTTATGAATATTGATACTGTTGTTGATATTATTCATTTTTGATTTGACTACTTTTGGATTGTTTTGTGTCATGTTTGTGTGTCCTCTCCATTGCTCTGTTGATTGCTATCCTGAATGTTGCTGTATTATTGTATTATTATGGTATTGTGTATTATTTTGTTGGAAAAAAATAAAATAAAATAAAAATAATAATAAATAAAAAATAGGAATAGAAAGACAAACAAGCAAAAAAAAAAAAAAAGAGCGATCGACAAATCTGCATTTTATTTTGAAATACTACAAAGCTTTCTTTTTTTTCATGTCGAAAAGCAGTAACTCCATGTAGGAGTCTGCTTGGTTTTCAATTGCTTTTTTATATGTCAAATAAATAAAAAAATCACGAAATCAGCAGGAAAAAAACGGACCAAAAAGCGTTCCGGAAGCTGACGTTTCAAGACGAAAAAACAATGTGGTGCTATTCATAAAATTAGGAACCCAAATAATGATAAACTCCCGATGATTAGTTTCAACTTTTTAAATAACAATGACCTGTAAAATGTCAGCGCACTTTACATGACATTTCACTGCAATCTTATTTTTTAGCCCCTTCCTGCTGCGTCACCGTTAAAAAGGTAATGGGACATTTCACCCAGTGCTTGTCTTCTATGGCAAAAACTGGGGTCACTGCCCTGTTGTGTCAGGAAATGTATGTTTTGGATGTGTTACCTAAAAAAAAATTAATCAATTACTGAACCACTTCTTTCCCATGAAATTATTTGATTTTTACATAGATTAAAATGTGTAAAAATTGTGGGAAAAGTGTGGAAAAATGTTGTTATGGCCCTAATTTTAGCCAAGCCCTGGATTTCGGAGTGTATTGGCTGTCAATAGTAACAAGTTAACTCAGTGATTAATCACAAAAAATATTGCATTAAGCATATATAAACGTGGACTAATCACACAATTTATTTTGCCGTGCACGCTCCTTTACCGTAACCGCGGATGGTTACCTGAAAGACAGACTGTGATCCGGTCAATGCATGACATTTCTAACATTTTTAAATAAATGAAAAAACTAATGTAGTGCATTTAAATAAAAATAGTTTTCGTATGACATTCTGACAGTAAATTGCATTTGTGTCCAAATATGTGGCTATTTTTTAAATTACCCTAAATAATGCAAGCCAGTCATAATCTGTGATTAATCATGATTAATCCAAATTTATAAAATTTAAAAAATTTATAATTTCACATATTTAAAAAAACAAAACATCTGTTTTTGGTCCATTCTTATTGTTTCTGCTTATTTGTGATTTTTATTTTTGCCATATGAATTATAAAATCTAGATCTAGTTATTGCTTTTTGACGCGAAGCCCCCACCACCCCAAAAAAACATTTTTTTTTTCAAAATAAAATTGAGGTAAAACAGTTTCTTTTTCCCCCCTATTCTAACAATAAAATTGCATTTGTGTCCAAACATTGGGCTCTTTTATAAATTAAATGAAAATATGCGAGCAAGTAATAATCTCTGATTAATCACAATTAATCCAAATTCAAATGGCCAAATGGTCTTTGTCTAATTTTGATTTTTTTCTGTGTTTTTGGTTCACTTCCTTTCTTATGCTCTTATTTTGTTTCCACTTCATGTTCCGTTTCTCCTTCACACTGCTGCTTGTTATCCATCCACAGTGTCCCTGCGTTTTTCCGTGCATTTACCCCACTGCACTCTACTTTGTATTTTGGACTTTTGGACATGAAATAGCTGTTTACCTGCTGTAAACACGACCCTGGCGACAAAGAGCAGCCCTGACAGGATGATCCCACCACATCAGATCAATTTGACTGGCTTAAATGGTGCCCGGGTGATGATTAGCAGCAGGTGAACAACATAATTACTAATCACCCCCAGGTGATGAAGACGGCGCCAAGCAGCAGTGTGAAGCCGGTGCAGGAGCAACACAGACACAACAGGAAGTGGAAACAAAATAAGAGCACAAGAGAGAAAGTGAACCAAAAACTAAACAAAGATGGATCGTAACAGATTTATCTGATTTAAAAAAATAAGTATAATTTGACAGCACAAAAAACATCTGTTTTTGGTCCATTTTTTTTTTTTTCTGCTGATTGGAGATTTTTATTTGTGTTGTATCAGATATAGTTATTGCTTTCTAAAATTGCAAATATTGGACTCTTTTGTAAAATAATTTCAACTATACAAGCGACTAATAATCTGTGATTAATCAGGAGCAATTCCACTTCTAAAGTGTGATTAATATGATTAAAAATTTATATTTTCGCTAGGACTAAAAAAAAAATCAGATTTTGCTCCAATTTTTTTTAGTTTCTGCTGATTGGTGATTTTTATTTTTGTTGTATCAGATATAAAATATAGATATAGTTATGTATGCTTTTTGACGCAAAAAACCCCTATGTTTTTAAAATGTCTTTTTTTCTGTAGTTCAAAGTAAAATTAAGGTAAACTAGTTTTTTTGTTGTTTTTATCATTTCTCATTCTGACAGTAAAATTGCATTTATGTCCAAATATTGGACTATTTTGTAAAATAATTTAAACTATAGAAGCGACTAATAATCTGTGATTAATCAGGAGCAATTCCAATTCTAAAGTATGATTAATCTGATTTTTTTTTTCTGACAGCACTAAAAAAAATCTGTTTTTTTTCTCCAATTTTTTTTAGTTTCTGCTGATTAATGATTTTTATTTTTGTTGTATGAGATATAAAATGTAGATCTAGTTATGTATGCTTTTTGACGCAAAAAACCTCTATGTTTTCAAAATGTGTTATTTTGTAGTTCAAAATAAAATTAAGGTAATTATTTAAATTGAGGTGTTTTTTGTTGTGGTTTACATCAATTCCCATGCTGACAGTAAAATTGCATTTGTGTCCAAATATTGGACTATTTGGTAAAATAATTTCAACTATACAAGCAAGTAATAATCTGTGATTAATCACGAGTAATTCCAATTCTGAAGTGTGATTAATCTGACATTTTTTTAAATCTTTTGATAGCACTAAAAAAAATCTGGATATGGTCCATTTTTCGTTTCTTCTTCGTTTTTTTGTATTTCAAATTAAAATGAAGGTAAACCAGTTTTTTTTTGCAATTCCCATTCTGAAAATAAATTGCTTTTGTATCCAAATATTGGACTCTTTTGTATAATAATTTACACTATCTAAGTGTTATACCTTTCATTTTCGCCCTCTTTTTTTTGCCCGTGTGTGCATTATCCTTTCCAACCTTACCCTTTCCATCCTTTCCATTAACCAAGCTACTGTGTGGAACAATTTCCCTTGTGGCTCAATAAAGTTTGTCTAAGTCTAAATCAAAGTGTAAGTAATAATCTGTGATTAATCAAGTATAATTCCAATTCTAAAGTGTGATTAATCTGATTAAAAAAAAACAAAAAACATATTTTGACAGCACTAAAAAAAAATCTGGTGTTGGTCCATTTTTTCATTTCTGCTGATTGATGATTTTTGTTTTTTCTATATGAATTATAATACCTACAAATAGTTATTGCTTTTTGACATGAAAAAAACCCCTGTTCTGTTTTTCAATATTTTTATTTTTTTTGTATTTCAAATTAAAATGAAGGTAAACCAGTTTTTGTTTTACAATTCCCATTCTGAAAATAAATTGCATTTGTATCCAAATATTGGGCTATTTTGTAAATTAATTTCAACTATACAAGCGACTAAAAATCTGTGATTAATCACGAGTAATTCCAATTCTAAAGTGGGATTAATCTGATTTAAATGTGTTTTATTTTGACAGTACTAAAAAAAAAAATCTGGTTTTGGTCCATTTATTTCTGCTGATTGATGATTTTTGTTTTTTCTATATGAATTATAATACCTAGAAATAGTTATTGCTTTTTGACATGAAAAGAAACCCTGTTCTGTTTTTCAATAGTTTTTTTTTTTGTATTTCAAATTAAAATGAAAACAAAATTGCATTTGTATCCAAATATTGGGCTATTTTGTAAATTAATTTCAACGATACAAGAGACTAAAAAACTGTGATTAATCATGAGTAATTCCAATTCTAAAGTGTGATTAATCTGATTTTAATGTGTTTTATTTTGACAGCACTAAAAAAAAATCTGGTTTTGGTCCATTTTTTCATTTGCGCTGATTTTTGTTTTTGCTATATGAATTATAATATCTAGATCTAGATATTGCTTTTTGACGTGGAAAAAACCCCTGCTGTGTTTTTCAATTATAATTTTTTTTGTATTTCAAATTAAAATGAAGGTAAACCTTTTATTTTTTTTGCAATTCCCATTCTAAAATAAATTGCATTTGTATCCAAATATTGGGCTATTTCGTAAATTAATTTCAACGATACAAGCGACTAAAAATCTGTGATTAATCACGAGTAATTACAATTCTAAAGTGTTATTAATCTGATTTAAATGTGTTTTATTTTGACAGCACAAAAAAAAAAAATCTGGTTTTGGTCCATTTTTTCATTTGCGCTGATTTTTGTTTTTGCTGTATGAATTATAATATCTAGATCTAGATATTGCTTTTTGACGTGGAAAAAACCCCTGCTGTGTTTTTCAATTATTATTTTTTTTGTATTTCAAATTAAAATGAAGGTAAACCTTTTATTTTTTTGCAATTCCCATTCTAAAAATAAATTGCCTTTGTATCCAAATATTGGGGCTATTTTGTAATTTATTTAAACTATACAAGCGACAAAAAATCTGTGATTAATCACAAGTAATTCCAATTATAAAGTGTGATTAATCTGATTTAATTTTTTTTTATTTTGACAGCACTAAAAAAAAAATCTGGTTTTGGTCCATTTTTTCATTTTCGCTGATTTTTGTTTTTGCTATATGAACTATAATATCTAGATCTAGATATTGCTTTTTGACGTGGAGAAAAAACCCTGCTGTGTTTTTCAATTATTTTATTTTTTTGTATTTCAAATTCAAATTAAGGTAAACCATTTTTTTTTTTTTTGCAATTGCCATTCTAAAAATAAATTGCATTTGTATCCAAATATTGGGCTATTTTGTAAATTAATTGAAACCATGCAATCATGATTAATCCAAATGATTGCTTTTTGATGCAAAAAAAACCAAACCTTTGTTTTTCAATACTTTCTTTGTATTTCAAAATAAAATAAAATCAAGTAAATCAATTATTTTTGTTGTTTTTTTTTCTTCCAATTCACATTCTAAAAATAAATTGCATTTCGTATCCAAATATTGGGCTATTTTGTAAATTAATTGAAACCATGCAATCATGATTAATCCAAATTATTGCTTTTTGATGCAAAAAAAAAGAAAAGCAAAACCTTTGTTTTTCAATACTTTTTTTTGTATTTCAAAATAAAACAAAATCAAGTAAATCAATTATTTTTGTTTTTTTCCAATTCCCATTCATTAAAAGGACATTTTTACTGACCGAAATAGACGCTGACCCCTGCTGGATTCCTTTAAGTCCGACACGTAACACACAGGGGTTTTGGTAGCTACATTGAAGCGGCTTTAATCTCGGCTGAGTCCGTGTAGATTTCCCCTTCCTGTTCCGCTCACCCAACTCTTATTGTGGTGAGGCCTCGGTCCGTTTCACAGCGTCGTCCATAGTTCAACAGTCATCGCTGGAGGGTTTCGCTGAAGTCTCGTCCACGGTTCAGAAGAAGGCGGCTGCACACCGGAGCCTCTCTATCTCTCTCGCTCGCTCTCGCTCGGCCTGCCTTATCTGCTGAGGAGGTGATGTTGCTTTGCGTTTGGTTATGAGTGCTTCTCCTAATCACTTACTTTGGCAGTGTAATACAAAGTTTTTGTTTTTTTGTGTGTGTGTTCTTCATCTTTGAATTCATTTGGGTTCAGAGAGGTGAGTCCGGCGTAGATTTTTTTCTTTTTCTTGGCTCGCTAGCAAGGTAGTTAGCAGTTTAAAACTTTCTCTTGTTTTAGACTATTTGGACTTGTCTTTGTTTTTGTTTTTTTCTCCCCCCCCCCCTTTTAAAGCCAGAAAAATAGAAGAGATGCTTCGTGACTACTAAGTTGAGTTTCGTGAGGAGGTAATTGCATCGCAAGGTTTTAACCCTATTCGGAGACCCTTTTCCTGGTAACGGATCTAAGTACTGTTATCACTGGTGCGTAATTAAAAGGGACTTGAAGTGCTAATTGGTCCTGTCTTCCCCCGTGGAGGATGATGCCTCGCCACAGCTCTTATCTTAATTGACCGTGCTTTCGTCTTAGTCGAGTTCTCAGCAAACATGTCACTTATCACTTACACGACGACACTCAAACTGGGGCGGGGGTAGTCAGGGGTAACCGGATTTTCAGAAAAAAATGGAGGAAAGGAGGAAAAGGGGCCAATGTGCGACGAAGATTCCTCAGTTTGGTTTTGCGTGGAGGGCGGTCGAGGGGGTCAGCGAGACGTGGCGTCCAGCAGGGCGGGTGTGGCCGGGGTGGTGGAGCGCGAGGCACTGCTTGAACTGCTCTCCTTGGGGCTGGCCGACACGCTCCCGCCGCCGCCGCCGGAGGCCGCCATCTGGCCCGCCGCCAGCGAGAGCGGACCCGGGGCGGTGCCCTCCGAGTGCGTCGGGGGCGCCCCGCCGGACGAGGACGAGGACGGGGTGCCGAGGGGGACGCCGCTGGCCCCCGGCATACCCTGCAGGCCCTGACCGCAGACGTGGTGGTGCCTCTCCCAGTCTTTGTGTTGGCAGAAGGAGCCGCAGTAGCGGGCCGTGTTGCAGCCGCTGCACGTTTCGCTGGCTTTCCTCCCGCAGTTCCAGCAGCTCTGGTGAGACAGTGGGAAGACGATAAAAAATAAGTCTCTTTTTGGTTCATGACACATGTTTGGTTTCCCCTTCCTAAAACCGTCCCGAGTCTGCTCCGGCAGGTGGTGGTCATCTGCTCTGGAATGGCCTCAGTCTGGCACCCGGCATCCCCCCCACCCGGCCATCTGGTGTCCGTCCGACTTTATTACACAAACAACTGGACTGGTTTCCTGCGATGGCGGCGGCAAGGTGGTGCAGCACGCCAAAACGCTAAGAGCTGTCAGTTGCATGTAACCACAAGTGGGTAGTAACGCGCTACATTTACTTTGTTACGTTCACTTAAGGCCGGGGTCAGCAACCCGCGCCTCTACAGCCGCCATAGTGGCTCCCTGGAGCTTTTTTAAAGATGTGTGAAAAAGGAAAAAGATGAAAAAAAAAATACAAACCCCGTTTCCATATGAGTTGGGAAATTGTGTTAGATCCTTTTCAACCCATATTCAATTGAATGCACTACAAAGACAACATATTTGATGTTCAAACTCATAAACTTTATTTTATTTGGCAAATAATAATTAACTTAGAATTTCACGGCTACAACACATGCCAAAGTAGTTGGGAAAGGGCATATTCACCACTGTGTTACATGGCCTTTCCTTTTAACAACACTCAGTAAACGTTTGGGAACTGAGGAGACACATTTTTGAAGCTTCTTCTTGCTTGATGTACAGCTTAAGTTGTTCAACAGTCCGGGGGTCTACGTTGTGGTATTTTAGGCTTCATAATGCGCCACACATTTTCAATGGGAGACAGGTCTGGACTACAGGCAGGCCAGTCTAGTACCCGCACTCTTTTACTATGAAGCCACGTTGATGTAACTTGGCATTGTCTTGCTGAAATAAGCAGGGGCGTCCATGGTAACGCTGCTTGGATGGCAACATATGTTGCTCCAAAACCTGTATGTACCTTTCAGCATTAATGGCGCCTTCACAGATGTGTAAGTTACCCATGCCTTGGGCACTAATACACCCCCATACCATCACACATGCTGGCTTTTCAACTTTGCGCCTATAAAAATCCGGATGGTTCTTTTCCTCTTTGGTCCGGAGGACACGACGTCCACAGTTTCCAAAAACAATTTCAAATGTGGACTCGTCAGACCACAGAACACTTTTCCACTTTGTATCAGTCCATCTTATATGAGCTCAGGCCCAGCAAAGCCGACTGCGTTTCTGGGTGTTGTTGATAAACGGTTTTCGCCTTGCATAGGAGAGTTTTAACTTGCACTTACAGATGTAGCGACCAACTGTAGTTACAGACAGTGGGTTTCTGAAATGTTCCTGAGCCCATGTGGTGATATCCTTTACACACTGATGTCGCTTGTTGATGCAGTACAGCCTGAGGGATCGAAGGTCACGGGCTTAGCTGCTTACGTGCAGTGATTTCTCCAGATTTTCTGAACCCTTTGATGATATTACGCACCGTAGATGGTGAAATCCCTAAATTCCTTGCAATAGCTGGTTGAGAAAGGTTTTTCTTAAACTGTTCAACAATTTGCTCACGCATTTGTTGACAAAGTGGTGACCCTCGCCCCATCCTTGTTTGTGAATGACTGAGCATTTCATGGAATCTGCTTTTATACCCAATCATGGCACCCACCTGTTCCCAATTAGCCTGTTCACCTGTGGGATGTTCCAAATAAGTGTTTGATGAGCATTCCTCAACTTTATCAGTATTTATTGCCACCTTTCCCAACTTCTTTGTCACGTGTTGCTGGCATCAAATTCTAAAGTTAATGATTATTTGCAACAAAAAAAATGTTTATCAGTTTGAACATCAAATATGTTGTCTTTGTAGCATATTCAACTGAATATGGGTTGAAAATGATTTGCAAATCATTGTATTCCGTTTATATTTACATCCAACACAATTTCCCAACTCATATGGAAACGGGGTTTGTATATTTTTTGTTTTATTATGCTTTCTGTTGGAGGACAAACATGACACACACCTTCTTAATTGTTAGAAATCCCACTGTTTATATTAAACATGCTTCACCGATGAGAGTATTTGGCAAGCACTGTTTTGTCCTACTAATTTCAGCGATCCTTGAACTCATCGTAGTTTGTTTACATGTACAACTTTCTCCGATGCTGCCACAGAAAGACGTGTTTTATGCCACTCCTTTGTCTCATTTTGTCCACCAAACGTTTTATGCTGTGCGTGAATGCACAAAAGGTGAGCTTTGTTGATTTTATTGATTCGCCGGAGTGCTTATCAGGCATATTTGGTCAATCCATGACTGCAAACTAATCGGTGCTAACATGCTATTTAGGCTAGCTGTATGTACATAATGCATCATTATGCTTAGTTTGTAGGTATATTTGAGATCATTTAATTTCCTTTACTTATGTCCTCTGTGTATTTAATTTATATTTGCATGTCTCATGACACATTATCTGTATGTAATACTGGCTGCATTTCTCATAGTTGTTTGTGTGCCATGTTGTTCCAGACCACAGCAAACGTTACCCAGCTTGCAAAGATTGTAATAAATCAATTAGAAGAAGACAGCCTGCCGTTTCCTTTAACTTGGACACACACATCTGTACCTTTGGCCATTCTGAGTCAAATATTATGTTAATATATGTAAATAATTTATTTTAATTGTTCTTATATGTATTTCTGTAACTTTGTTTTGCTGCCCACTTGGGCAGGTCACTCTTGGAAAAGAGATTTTAATCTCAATGGGTTTTTATCTGGTTCCATAAAGGATATGGATTGATAGTCTACAACCAGACGTCAGGTTACCTGAGCTGATCCCTTTAGGAGAATTTCAGGCCATTTTAAAGTATCGAGAAACTGTTTCTATTCGGCATTGTACTTGTTACTGAAACATTTTATACATTGTTTTAAACTATCACATGATTTTATGTTAATCTCAATGAGTTTTTACCTGGTTCAATTAAGGATATTGATTGATAGTCTGCAACCAGACATGAGGTTACCTGAGCTGATCACTTTGGGGGAATTTTAGGCCATTTTAAAGGGGAACATTATCACCAGACCTATGTAGGCGTCAATATATACCTTGATGTTGCAGAAAAAAGACCATATATTTTTTTAACCGATTTCCGAACTCTAAATGGGAGAATTTTGGAGAATTAAACGCCTTTCTAATATTCGCTCTCGGAGCGATGACGTCACAACGTGGCGCCACATCGGGAAGCAATCCGCCATTTTCTCAAACACATTACAAACACTGAGTCAAATCAGCTCTGTTATTTTCCGTTTTTTCGACTGTTTTCCGTACCTTGGAGACATCATGCCTCGTCGGTGTGTTGTCGGAGGGTGTAACAACACGAACAGGGACGGATTCAAGTTGCACCAGTGGCCCAAAGATGCGAAAGTGGCAAGAAATTGGACGTTTGTTCCGCACACTTTACCGACGAAAGCTATGCTACGACAGAGATGGCAAGAATGTGTGGATATCCTGCGACACTCAAAGCAGATGCATTTCCAACGATAAAGTCAAAGAAATCTGCCGCCAGACCCCCATTGAATCTGCCGGAGTGTGTGAGCAATTCAGGGACAAAGGACCTCGCTAGCACGGCAAGCAATGGCGGCAGTTTGTTCCCGCAGACGAGCGAGCTAAACCCCCTATCGACCCTAGCTTCCCTGGCCTGCTGACATCAACTCCAAAACTGGACAGATCAGCTTTCAGGAAAAGAGCGCGGATGAGGGTATGTCTACAGAATATATTAATTGATGAAAATTGGGCTGTCTGCACTCTTAAAGTGCATGTTGTTGCCAAATGTATTTCATATGCTGTAAACCTAGTTCATAGTTGTTAGTTTCCTTTAATGCCAAACAAACACATACCAATCGTTGGTTAGAAGGCGATTGCCGAATTCGTCCTCGCTTTCTCCCGTGTCGCTGGCTGTCGTGTCGTTTTCCTCAGTTTCGCTTGCATACGGTTCAAACCGATATGGCTCAATAGCTTCAGTTTCTTCTTCAATTTCGTTTTCGCTACCTGCCTCCACACTACAA